>NW_026047912.1:0-48959 GCF_023864345.2 Schistocerca serialis cubense
GTGGACGGCTGTGATGTGTGTGTGTGCATTTTGATTGTGGGTGGGGGGGCGCGTCAAAGCGTGTTGCGCGGGGTACGGCCACGAGGTTGGTCGCCGTGGCGTGGAATGGTGGCACGCCTCGTTGGCGTGGTTTTTGACCCATTGGTGTTGTTGGTGTGTGTGTGTGTGTGAGACCCGTCTGCGAGGGGGGGACAGTGTGATCGGCGACTTTTGTGTCACCGTAACGACGGCCGTTTGCGGGTTTGTTTTTTTGCACATCATACATGGCGAGGGTGAAATGTGAAATGTTTTTGTTTGGTTTTTTTGCCGCCCACTATTCCCTTTGCTGTACGCCGAGTTTGACAATGGTGCGACGTAACTGCAGCGTGGAGGTGTGTGAGTGACGTTGAAATGAACGTGCCATTAAGACGCATTGTTGTTGTATTGTACTGTACGTGTACGGCGACACGCACGATGATGTACCATTCGACTCTGATGTTTGATAGCCGTGTCTGACTGATTGCGTACGACGCACGCACACCGATGTCGTCATTCAAGATGCACGCTAGACGACGACGGCGGCGGCGGCGGTCGTTTGTTTGGCGAATGTCTGTACACGTGTTTGTCTGTGTCCATCCGGTATGTATTTGTTTGTTTGAAAGTGTTTTGTGTGTCGGTGACGTGGTCCGATCCGTCGCCCCCTGAGTAACTGTCGATCGGCGCGATAGACCGGCGTCACGCAACTGAACCGAAGTCTTGGGCACACCCGTCATACTGTTGTACACCGTCGCGCTGAGAACGGTAACGAAAGGTTGACTTTGATCGGTCGAATGTCTGGGCAGAACGTGAGGAATGAGGCGAGAGTGCAAGGAGGGGGGGGGGCAAAAGAGAGAGGAAGGGAAAAAGGGGAGAAACGCATTCGTAGAGCAACGGAACGTTCCCGTGTCGGAGGCGTATTGGAGCCGCACTGAAATGCGTTTAACGGCGGCGCGGCTGCAAGTGTCTGCCGTGGTGAACGTTACCTTTGACGGCTGCATTGGGCTTTGCCTTTGCTTTTGCTTTTGCTTTCGCTTTCGCGTTCGCTTTCGCTTTCCCGGATGTACGTAACGTTTGTTGATATGGTTCTGAGGAAGAGTGTATGACAGTGCCGTGCCGTCCATGTTCGTGTGCCCTCCCATTGTGTGTATGCTATTGTCTGTGTACTTGAATGATGTATGTAGGTGTTAGTGGACATGTTTTACCAGTGGGGGGAAATGGATCGTCGATAGTTGCCGTCACTCTGTCACGGTCGAGATGACGCACCCTCCGTACAGAAAGGTGTCGAGAAAGTGAGTGAGTGTGTGCGTCCGTGAATTGGCAGTGTTTGGAGGTGGGCGTGCCCTGGATGTGGCCCGGAAAAGGCTGTTCGTTAGGCGGTAGTGTTGTGTGGACAGGGGAGGGGCATGCGTAACGCTGCTGGCATGGCATTTCGGGAGATGGGAGGGGGCAAACGAGGAAACGAGGAGCGGCGGCCAAAGACGGGACGGGGAGGGGCGCGGTGTGGGTGGCTTGCGCCTGTGCTCGGCGTTGTGGTTTGTGCAAAAGAGGAGGAGAAAAACAATGTGAGTTGCCAGGGAGGGGAGCGGTGTTGTGTTGTGGTTGTCGTGGTGTAGCCGCAGACGCGGCTGTCAGTGAACGTGGCGAGACGGACGGATGCGCGGAGGGGCGGGGGCGGCGCATTTCGCCGGTGCCGTGCCGTGCCGTGCCGTGCCGTGCCGTGCCGTGCCGTGCCATGCCTGAAAGCCGCGTGGTCGCTGTGTTGTTGGTGGCGTGGGGCGAGGAGAGTACCGTACGGGTGTGCTTGTGCGCCGGAAATGGCACACTGCGCCCGCCCGTCTTGGAGGCTGATGGCTGTGGTGTGGAAATGGGGCGCGGTGATGTTGAAGCAGTTGAAGAACAGAAAAGAAACCAAGAAAACGGAAGGCGTGATGCGGCGGTGGTGGTGAGAGCGGGAAAAACAAAACAAAAAAAAAAAAACAACAAAAAAAAAGAAGGAAAAACAACAAGAAACAAAAAAGAAAACAAAAAGTCTATCAATATTAAAATGTAAATGGAAATGGAAATGGACCCAGGTATAACCTCCCTGCACAAATAGCAGAGAGTCCGATGATAATAAAAATGTGCCAGAATGTTAACGTCCCTACAAAACAAACCCAACGGTAATATTAATGAAAGAGTGAACCGTATGTAACATTGCAACAGACATAATGAAACCTGATAAATTGTATAAGGGCAGCAGCGTTGACCTTTGGCCCTGTATTCAGAATAAAAAGAGCCAAAGATCGTTACCCCAATGAAAAAGACACTGAAACACGTATGTAACATAGTAGCGATGGCGAGACGTTGTAGCATCTGTGACCAGAGAGTTTGCGCTGGACTGCGCGAGTGTTGCGAGCGGTTCTCAGTCAGTCAGTCTGTCTGTCAGTAGTCGTTGCGAGTCCGTAGCTCTGTGTAGTTGAGGGCTGTACTCTGTCAGTAGTCGTCGCGTGCAGTACGCTAATAGTCGTCATGCAGAGCGGTCGGTCAGTAGTAGCAGCCGAGTGCGGTTGTGTGATGTAGGTGGTCGGCAACACTGGTCAAGATGGTGAATAAGGTATACTGTTAATTAATATAATCATTAGATAATGAAAAAGTGTAATTATTCTCCAACAAGTTCCCCAATAATAATTTTTATTTCAAAAGCATTTTTCAAACATTTAATTTGTTATTGAACTAAAGAGTTCGTTGCACTTCACATTTCATTCCACTGCTTTGAAGAAAAATGTCACTAAAATCACAAAAAAAGAGAATATTATTATTTGCAAATGCAGTTCCTCCAAGCGCTGCGCAACAACCAGAGCAGAAATGTGACATCCATTTATTCGGAGGTAAGACTTTAATTCTGATTGTTTTGCACAGGGCCAAAGACCGATATTTCGGTTTAATTGAAGTTTCTTGTCACTGAACGGACGTTTGTAAATGTTGTGTGAAGACTTTATATTTGAGTCAGATTGCGAATTTCACATTTTTGTTGCCATTTTCAATACCTCTCATTGTGGGCGAGGTTACAATTAGCGCAATGTCCATTAGCATCCGTAAATAACATTGTCCATTATTTTAAATTTTGCTGGGAGGTTACAACACACACACACAAAAAAAAAAAAAAACAAAAAATTGCATTTATATCCGCTCCTCAATTGTAGATACCCCTTACACAGCTGTGTGCAATGAATGAGTGCTGGCTGGTAATTAATTGCACTCCTTGGAGGGAAATGCCATAGGAAGTAGTCTTTAAAAAGTGAATGTTTTTCGTTAAGAGACAAAAGTTACTTTAGAAAAAAAGTAATAGTGGGGCTTTTGTTGTTGAACAAAAGAAGTACAATGAACATACGTTATCAGATTTGCGCAATGCAGCGTCACACCACCTTTTGATTATAACACAATATACTATACATCGTCCCGAACCGTGACCAGAGTCGCGAGACGAGCAGAGCACGCCGCCGACGCCCGCTCAGTACAACCGTCGACCCGCTACTACTGTCGACCGACTACTACCTCTCCCGACTCGCGCTACAATATATATAACAACTGTTCCTGGCGACCCGGTGCGTGCCACTACTGTCGTCTGGCGCGGTCCAAGCGCCGACTAGCAGCGATAAAGAACTCTCTGGTCAGACAGAGATGCTGTCATGCCTCGCCATCGCTCTGGTAATGAATACATACGTGTTGCAGCGTGCGTACCACCGGAACACGCAGTGGCGGAGCCAAAGACTGTGTTGTCGAGGTCGAGTGCGAGTGGGAAGAGAGGCAGCGTCGGCACGGAGATGCAAGCGAGCGCGAGACGCACGGGGGCTGCGGCGTGGCGCGTTTGCGGTCGGCGCCTTTGGTGGCAACGGCCGGGACAAGCAGCGGTGTATGGTGTGGTGCGGGGCGGACAGGGGCGGCGGTGGACGGGGAGGAGGCGGCGCGACGACGGCATGGGGGCGAAAACGGGACGGGGGACGGCGGATGTTGAGAGGCGTCACGCGCGGACAGGACACAGACACAGAGACACACAGATTGGAAAGGGAGGGTGCGCGGTAGTAGTTGGGAATGTGCGTACCGTGCGGGATGGGAGTGGGCGAGGAACACGGTCGTGGCCCCTGTTTTGGGTGCGTGTGATGACGTCGGTGTGTTGTGGGAAGGGAAGGTGCTGTGGCGGCGGCGCGTAATGGGCGTAGGCCGAAAAGAGAAAGGAACGTGGGCAGTGTGTTGGCACGCGTCGGTTCGACTGCGACGTTGATGGGCAGGGCAGGGCAAGGTTAATGGTGGTAGGAGTAGGCGTGTGGGCGCAAAAAATCTGCCGCTGCAGGCGGTGCCGTAACCGCCATGGCGGGAAGGAGAGAAAGAAAGAAAGAAAGAAACAAAAAAAAAAAAAAGAAAAGGAGGGGGGGGTGGGCGAAAGTGGAGAGGCGGTGGTGTGAGAAGGGCGGGGGCGGAAGGAAGGCAGGAAGGACAAGAGGCGAGGCGACGGCTTGCTTTGTGTATCGGTCGGTCTCTGGCTATGCTTCGTTTTCTGCAGCAGGGTCGGTGCGCGGCGTGGCTCGCGGCAGTGGGAACGCCTGGTGGCTGGACGGCCAGCAATGCGGTTGGATGGGCGGCCACAGCACCGCACCTGTGCCCGAGGAGGAGACGCTGGCGGCGGGCCCTGAGGTGAGGCCGGCTCGGCTGGGGCTGTGGATGTGTAGGTGTGCGCCGCTGCTGCAACAACGAGTAAAACGCGAGAAGGAGGGATGGCGGTAGAGAGAGAAAAAAAAAAAAAGGTCGTGTTGTGTTGATGCGCAGGCAGACGCGTACAGAGGGACGAGCCCGGTCTGCAGCAGGGTGTGGCCGTGCCGAGTGCAGAGCAGCGGCGGCTCGGTTCGGTTCGGCCCGGCCCGGCGGGCCGCGCTGTTGTCGCGGACGTGAGCGCCCCCTGGCGGGTGGCCGGAGGCGGCGCGGCGTGTTGGACGTGTGGCTGGTGGCAGTGCACAATTTGCGAGTGGCTGGCGGTGTGGTGTGGCGGTTGGCGCGTCGGGCGGCGGAGAGGTATGTGTTGCGGGCGCCCTTTGCTGCGCTGCGTCGTTGCGTGTGCCGTACAGGGCGGGCGCTTGTCGACTGTGTGGGCGGTGTGGCGAATTGGCGTGAAACGGCTGCCGAGAGGTGTGTGGTAGCGAGCCGGTCGGTGGTGTCGGTGCGAAGGGGAATGTGCGTGCGTTTGGCGGTTTCGGTGTGCTTTTTGCGGCGTGAGAGTGGGAATTAGTGGGGCCGGCTGTTGTGTTGGTTCCTTGTGTCTTGTGTCGCGTAGCTTGATGGCAACGTGGAAGGACGCCGGTTTCGTTTCGAGCCTTGCGTGTGGTTGTCGACGTTGACTGGTTGGCGTGTGCCGATGCACGTGCATGTGTGGGTCGCGAGTGCGTTTTTGGCTGGCTGTGTGTGTGTGTGTGTGTGTTGTTTTGGGGGGGAAGGGGGAGGCGGTGGTGAAAGTGCAGTCGTTGCCACGGGCGTCGTCGGGTGGGGCTGGGGCTGTGCGTCGTGGCGGAAAGGTGGTAGGTTGCGGGAAGCGAGCCCGTCGTTGACGGTGTCGCGTGAGTTGTGAATCGAGTGGGGCGCGGGGCGCGGGACAGGAGCAGCGTGCCGCTGCGTCGTGGTCGTCAGCAGAGGCTGTGCGTGTGCTTGTCCTTTTTGTGGGCGGTTCGTGCGAGGCGTTTTTGTTTTGTGTTGCCCTAGTTGTTAGTTTATTGTGTTTGTGTTTGTTATTTTGAGACGACGACTGGTTGGTGGCGTGCGCGCGAAGTGGCGGTGTGCGCTTCCCGTGTCGTTTGATTTTTTTGTTTTTGTGTGTTTTTTTTTGTTTTTTGCACTGGGCCCCGGTGGGTGGGTGCGTGTGTGTCGATTGCCGGCTGGCGAAAGGTGCGCCATCGGCGGGGTGGGTCGCCGGCACAAGTAGAGGCGGCGGCGTTGTTGCTGTTGTTGTGTGGTGTTTGTTTTGTTCGGCTGTGTCGGCGAGCTGTGTTGCGGTGCGTGTGAATGGTGGTGCAAAAGTGCTGGCGTTGGGGCTGCGACTGCGACGGCGGCGAGCCGCGGGCGCGCCATTGATAGTGATGTTGTGAACAGCGGCTGTGTACGGTAGTGGTGTTGTTGTAGCACGACGTGCATCCGGGCCGGCGCGGAAAGCGCAGTTGCGGGCGGTTGCCCTTCGGTGCCAGCCATGTCGCGTGAGCGGCGGGTTGCTCTGGTGTCGACACGTGGTGCTCTGGGTTGTTGTGTGGTGCCCTTTGGCCGGTGGGGGTGGTTCGCGTGTGTCTCGTTCGCGCTCGGTGTCTGGTCGTGGTCGTGCTGCTCCCCCGTCTGTCGGCGGTTTCCGACGTCGTCTGTACGTTTTTTTTGTTCGTTTGCGGCGTGCCTGCCGACGTCCGTCCCGTCGCGACCTTTCAACCGAAAGTGTGGCGCCCGAAGGTGAACGAACGTAACCCTGACCTCGGCGCTTTACGCTGAGCCGAGCGAACCGAACCGAACCGAACCTAACCTGTGGTGTGGCGAGGTGAGCTCAGCCTGTGAGCCCCTAACGTCTACGTAAGGTAAGCTGTCCGGCTCACGCCTCACGTTTGAACGCTTTTCTAACCTACGTTTGACGCTTCTTAACCTAGCACCGACCCCTTAACCTAACGTGTAACCTAACCTAACCTAACCTCTGACGCCTGACGTGTTTGAATGCTTAACCTAAGTTTGACGCTTAACCTAACCCAAGTCCCCTTAACCTAACCCACGTCCACCTAACCTAACCTAACGTAGACGTGTAAACGTAATGTGTAACGCGTAACGTGTAAGGTCGGCTGTCGTGTGTGCTTGACGGCAGATTGGGTTGGTCTGTAGATTCGGATTGCGGTTTGCCTCGGTCGAGGGGTTGGGTCGGAAGCGGCGAGGGGCGGCGGCGCCTGTTGCGCAGGCGGCGTCCGTTTGCGGCGGGCAATTGTTGAGAAACGGCTGTGAATGTTGGCGGGCGAGAGGAGGAGGACGGCGCGCGATGTGGCCCGACGGCTGCGGGCCGATCGGGAAACGGCGGGAGGGCGACGGAAGGCGATGGGGCGGCGGAGGCGCGTTTGCACGGCCGTCATCGCCGCACGCCTCGGCTTGTGTGGCTGTGGCGCCGGCCGCGCTGGCCGGGCTGCCGCGGCGACGGTGTGGGAGTTTTGCCGAAGGTTTGGCCATTGTGGCGGGTCGTCGGCTGGGGCTGTGGGGGCGGCATTTGGGCGGGGGCGGCGATTCTCGGCGGGCCGACCCAGGCTGTAGCGCGCGGTAGCTGCAGTTTGGCCGTGGTTTGCGGCGCTGCCGTGGCGACTGGTTGGCGACTGTGGTGTGGCTGTGTGTAGCCCCATCCTCGGTGGTTTGAAAGGCGCGGGCGGTTGTGGCGCAGGTTTGGGGCTGCTCCGCACAGGCTGTCGGACGTTGGGCGGTAGCAAGCGCGGGAGGCGCGGCGCGGCGGCGCGCAGAGTGGCGGCCGCTCTCTCGGCCGTCCGCGCCCGCCCGCGACACTGGCTGGGCCTTGTGATTCTCTGCTCTGCTGCTGTGCTGTGCTTGCGTGCCTGCCGTCCCGCTCGCTCTCGCTGTGTGTTACGCGCGTCGTCGAAATGGCAGATCAGGCGGCTACGAACGAGACTGCTGCGGCACCCGCCGCCACCGGCACTACGAAGAAGGCCAAGTCTGCGTCGTCTGCGAAGAAGCCGCGCGCCAAGCCTGCGCACCCGCGCACCTCTGAGATGGTGACGGCCGCCATCAAGAGTCTGAAGGAGCGCGGCGGGTCGTCGCTGCAGGCGATCAAGAAGTACATAGCCGCGCACTACAAGCTGGACGCGGAGAAGCTGGCGCCGTTTATCAAGAAGTACCTCAAGTCGGCCGTCGTGGCGGGCGAGCTGGTGCAGACGAAGGGGAAGGGCGCGTCCGGCTCGTTCAAGCTTGCCGGCGCCGGCGGCGGGGGGGCGGCCGAGGGCGGCAAGGCTCGTGCTGGCGGTGCCAAGAAGAAGCGCGCCGCTCCGGCCAGCAAGGAGAAGAAGGGCGCCCGTGCGGCCGGCGCAAAGAAGGCTGGTGGCGTGAAGGCGGCGACCGGTCGGAAGGCGGGCGCCGCCAAGAAGGCGTCTGCGGCGTCGGCCGCTCCCGCGGGTGCGAAGAAGGCGGCTGCGGCCAAGCCGGCCAAGGCCAAGTCGCCGTCGAAGGCGAAGAAGGCCGCCAAGGTTCCGACGAAGAAGCCGAAGGCGCCGCGCCCGAAGAAGGCGACGACGCCGTCTAAGGCGAAGGCTTCGCCCAAGAAGAAGAAGTAGAGTAGAGGAGAAAGAGATGGGAATGGAAGGGTTTGGCGCTTGACTCCGTCGTCCCCACCCCCCGTCGTCGTCTAGTGGCGCGCAAGAGACGCGCGGCCCAAAACGGCCCTTCTCAGGGCCATCAAAGCACGTCGGGGAAGGTTTTGATTGTCGTGTTGCGTTTGGTGTGGGTGTCTGTCTGGCGTTTCTGTATGCCCGTGGGGATGCTGTTTGCGTGCCGTGGTGGTTGGATTGCGGGGGTCGGTGGCGGGTGTGGGCGGCGGTAGCGGTAAGCGGTGTTGTTGTTGTCGTGGTTGATTGTCGCCGTGTTTGTGGCGGCGGCCGACGGTTGGTTTTCTGTCGCGTTGTTTTGTTTGAATACGTTGGTTGGCTTGCCTGCGTTCGTTCTTCTCGGATGTCTGTCTTGTCGAGTCGTGTCTGGTCTTTGTTTTGTTTTGTTCCTTTGTGTGTGTGTGTGTGTGTGATGTTTTGCAACGGGGGGCACGTTGAGATGCGGAAGGAGTCGGCGGGGATTTCGGTGGCGTGTAGAGCGAGCGAGCGCGCCTGCCTGGCCGTTGGCCGTCGGAGTGGAGTGCGGGTTTTTTTTGTTTTCGAAACGAAAGCGGCGGCCGGCCAGCCACCCGTGCGGTGTGACGTCGGCCGTTGGGTATTGTGCGCTTTGAGCGCCGGGGAGGGATGATGTGTGATTGTTGCGCGCTGCTAGCAGGCAGGCAGAGTGAGCGGGTGTGGCGGACGGACGGGAAGTGGTGGTTTTTTGTTTTGTTTTTGGGTTGCGGGGCGAGAGGCAGGCGACCGACAAAGTTTGCTCGCGACGGAGAGATGTTAGTGGCCCTGAAAAGGGCCGTTTTTGTTTGTGCGGTGCGGTGCCGCGGCGCGGTTTAGGCGCGCTCGCCGCGGATGCGGCGCGCGAGCTGGATGTCCTTGGGCATGATGGTGACGCGCTTGGCGTGGATTGCGCACAGGTTGGTGTCTTCGAAGAGGCCGACGAGGTAGGCCTCGCTGGCCTCCTGCAGGGCCATGACTGCGGAGCTCTGGAAGCGCAGGTCGGTCTTGAAGTCCTGGGCGATCTCGCGCACTAGGCGCTGGAATGGCAGCTTGCGGATGAGCAGCTCTGTGCTCTTCTGGTAGCGCCTGATTTCTCGCAGGGCGACGGTGCCCGGCCTGTAGCGGTGGGGCTTCTTGACGCCTCCGGTGGCGGGCGCGCTCTTCCTCGCCGCCTTGGTGGCGAGCTGTTTGCGCGGCGCCTTTCCGCCGGTGGACTTGCGGGCCGTTTGCTTTGTGCGGGCCATGGCGGTAGCGGTAGCGGTAGCGGAGCGGCGTGCGTGGAGGTTAGGTGCGGCGCGGCGTCCGGTGCTGCCTTGACAACGGGCCCGCGCGCCTCCGTGCTGCGCTTATATGCCCTCGGTTGCGCGTGGTGGGGGGAGGGCGGGCCAGAGTCTATATAGGGGGGCGGCGGGCGCGCTGGGCGCAGACCGTAGCCGACTCGCCAGCCGCTGCAGCTGCTGTTTGTGCACGTTTTGCTTTGCCCGAGGAAGGAAGGATGACAGGCCGCGGCAAGGGAGGAAAGGGGCTCGGCAAGGGTGGCGCCAAGCGGCACCGCAAGGTGTTGCGCGACAACATCCAGGGCATCACGAAGCCCGCCATCCGCCGCCTGGCTCGCAGGGGCGGCGTGAAGCGCATCTCTGGTCTGATCTACGAGGAGACCCGCGGGGTGCTGAAGGTGTTCCTGGAGAACGTGATCCGCGACGCGGTGACGTACACTGAGCACGCCAAGCGCAAGACTGTGACGGCCATGGACGTGGTGTACGCCCTGAAGAGGCAGGGGCGCACCCTGTACGGTTTCGGCGGTTAGGCTGCGTCGCAGCGGGCGCTGGCCTTCCCGCGGCCGTGCTTGTGGGTGGGAGAGACTAGAAAACGGCCCTTTTCAGGGCCACCACACTGTTCGGAAGTTGAAAAGTGCGAAAGAGTCTGTGTTGTTGTTGCTGCGTGTGTGCGCTGTGTTGTTTGTTTGTTTGTTTCTTTCTTTCTTTCTTTCCGTTTGAGCGACGTGATGTGACTGGGAGGGGAGAAGGAAAGGAAACGTGTCATGTGGCTGGCTGTGTGTGGAGCTGCTTCGTTTGTGTGTCTTTGTATCGATCGCGACGGAGATGGCGGGCTGTGTGTTGTTGTGCGAGAGGCGGTGATTATTTGCTTGCGTGGTTTGTCTCTGTGTGTTTGTTTGCGGCGGCGTTGGGGTTTCCGAGGCAAGGCGTGTGGGCATAGGCGGCCGGATCAGCTGTTTCGTTCGTGTCGACGGCCGTTGCGCGCGGGAGTGGAGGGCGGTGTGTCGACACGCCTCCCTTTAACAATGGTCATTATTGCTGCCGTTGTCGGTTTGGAAGGCGACTGCGACCGTGCAAAATGTGTGTGTGTTGGGCCACACGGGCTGTGTGGACGACAAGATGGCGGACGTGCGCCGGCGGCGGCTGTGCTGTGACAGTGCAAAGTTAAAACAAAACAAGGTGCGGCGAGGACGACTGAAATTTTGCTTTGGACGTAGGTGTGTGTGGTGGCCCTGAAAAGGGCCGATTGTTGTGGGCCGAGCCGAGCCGGCAAAGCGCGTTGCGTGCAGGGGAGCACGCGGCGCTGCGATTGCCTGGCCTCCTTTAGGCCTTCTTCTCGGTCTTCTTTGGCAGCAGGACGGCCTGGATGTTGGGCAGGACACCACCCTGTGCGATGGTGACGCCCGACAGGAGCTTGTTGAGCTCCTCGTCGTTGCGGATGGCAAGCTGCAGGTGGCGCGGGATGATGCGCGTCTTCTTGTTGTCGCGGGCCGCGTTTCCGGCCAGCTCGAGCACCTCAGCCGCGAGGTACTCCATGACGGCGGCGAGGTAGACGGGCGCCCCGGCGCCGACGCGCTCTGCGTAGTTTCCCTTGCGCAGGAGGCGGTGGATTCTGCCGACCGGGAACTGGAGCCCAGCCCTGCTTGAGCGGGACTTTGACTTGCCCTTGACTTTGCCTCCCTTTCCGCGTCCGGACATGGCGATGGGCTAGCGACGGTGCACACGAAACGGAAACGAAAACGACCGGTGCGAGCGGCAGCGAGTCGAGCAGCGGAGTGCGTGCCGGCGCACTGCACTGCACTGCACTGCAATTCACTGGTTTCATCTACCAGGAGGAGGGACAGGCTAAGCAGCGAAGCTGCTGTTCCTGTTTGGACCTCTAGAGCTGTTGTGTGGCCTCACTGTTGGTTTGGCCTATGTGAGCGCCCACGTGAGGGCGGACGCTGCTTTAAATGCGTCATAGCTGCTGCGGGAGAAGCTACTCCCGCAGCAGATCAGGCCAGCGCGTGATTGGCCTGCGGTGGACTTGGTGTCCCAGTCCACGTATAAGATGACTGCCAGAGTGTCCTGCAGAGGCATAGAACACCCTGGCGGACTGCCTGATGCGATCCCGTAGCAACGGGACGCCAGCTTCCTCATGAAGCAGTCTCGTGGGGTACCGAGGCGGCTTGTGAAGTGCGAGTCGCAGCGCCCGATTTTGGACACGCTGGAGCATCGCAACGTGCGATGGAGCAGCATTCCCCCACACCACGGCGGCGTACTCGAGTACCGGCCGGACGAGGGCCAAGTACACGGTCAGGCCGTGCCGAGGGGGGAGAGTGGACGAGGGGTTCAGCAGCGGGTAGAGCGCCCGGAGACGCCCAATCGCCCGCCCCCTGATGTCGCGGATGTGCGGTAGCCAGGTGAGATGCCGGTCCAGCCGCACACCGAGGTATTGGCCTGTTGGTGACCACGGGATGGGGCCTCCCGAGATCGAGACAGGCGGCAGGGCAGGAGGCAGTCGTCTCCGAGTGAAGACGACCGCCTGGCTCTTGGCGGCGTTGAATTTGAGACGCCACTTGGTGGACCACGCCCCCAGGACGTCGCACGCAAGTTGGAGTCTGCGGCACATCGCGACCACGTTCATGCTGCGGGTGAACAGCGCAGTGTCGTCGGCGTAAAGAGCCAACTCCACGCGTGCCACCCGCGGTGCGTCGGCGGTGTACAAGGTGTACAGCAGGGGGCCGAGAACCGACCCCTGCGGTACCCCTGCACGAATCGGCCGGTCGGTGGATGTGCCGCCGGCGGCCCTGACGTGGAAGGTGCGGCCCTCTAGGTAGGACCGCAGTAGAAGTGCGTGCGACGTCGGGACCCCATGTACAAGGAGCTTGTACACGAGGCCCTCGTGCCACACGCTGTCGAACGCCTTGGAGACGTCTAGGAGTACCGCCCCAAGGTACTCCCGCGTCTCCAGCGCCCTCATCGCCTGTTCCACCAGGCGTAGGAGCTGGTGCGTGGTCGAGTGGCCCCGCCGGAATCCGAACTGCTCAGCTGGAAGGAGCCCTTCAGCGGTGACGTGGCGCCACAGCCGCTCCACGTACAATCTCTCAAAAATCTTGGAGAGAGACGGGAGCAGGCTGATCGGCCGGTAATGCTCCACCTGGCGCGGATCCTTGCCGGCCTTTGGGATAGCCACCACTTCCGCGTGTTTCCACGCGGAAGGGTAGATCCCGGAGCTGAGGACACAGTTAAAAGTGTCCGCTAGTGGCTGATAGAGTGCCGGCGGCAATAGCCGCAGGAGGTGGTTTGTGACTCCATCAGAGCCACCTGCCTTCTTCGGGTTGAGGCGGCGGAGCTGGAGTCCAACCTCTTCAGCTGTGACGGGCGTGATCACATCATCAGCGGCCCTGGCGGCGAGGAAAACTGGTAGGTGGTTTTCCACGAGTTGGACGTGTTCGGCGTCGAAAACATCCGCGACCGGTCGGAAGTTGTCGGCGAACACGTCTGCGAGTGCGTTGGCCTTGGCGTCCGGGGCGCAGACAACCTCGCCGCCGACATGGAGCGGAGGAACAGGCTGATGGCGGCGGAGGAAGCGCTTGGCGGTCCGCCAGGCACTCCCATCAGTCGTGTTCAGGGTGGCCACAAGGCCAGCCCAGTCACGGTTTCGGTGTTGGTCGATGGCGGCCCGGATTTCGCGCCGTGCCCGATTGAGGCGACGCTTGGTCTCAGGCTGCCTAGTGAGTTGCCACTCGCGAAAGAGGCGGTTTTTGGCCGTTATAGCCTCCAGTATGTGCGGAGGAAGCTGCCGAGACATCTCTCGGGGCCGCCGCGGCTGTCGGGGAGATGCAGCGGCAGCAGCGCTAAGGGTGTGCCGCGTAAAAAAGGCCAGCGCAGCATCGGCCCCCTCCAGGGCAGGATCTGGGGCATCTTCAAAGCGGCCGAGCAGTTCGGCTTGGAATCTGGCTTCGTCAATTCCGCGGAAGGTGCGGCGAGCAGGCGGCAGGGAGGCGCCGACAACGTCCATATCGTAGACCACCGGAAGGTGGTCAGATGACAGGGCGCAGCGGACAGTAGCCGACGTAAAGTGCCCGACGCCTTTCAGGACTGCGACGTCGAGCACGTCGGGCTGGCCTCTGTTGGGAAAGAATGTATGGTCAAATGGACCCAGAACTAGAGCGCCGTGGCGTTGAGTGACGCGGAGAAGGCGTCGCCCGCTGACGTTGGTGACTCGAGAATTCCATTGCGGGCTCTTGGCATTTAAGTCACCCGCAATGAAAAGTTTCCCACGCAGCGCTAGGAGGGCATCAAGGTCGGCCTCCAGGAGATGGCCCCTTGGTGGCCTGTAGACAGCGATGAAGGTAATGACACCAGCTGTGGTGGTGACAGCCACCCCAGTGGCCTCCACCGCAGCTAGAGGCGGCAGCAGGACAGCATGGTGCTTCAGTGAGTTTTTCACATATATGGCAGTGCCTCCACCATGGGTGGGCCGGTCGGTGCGGTAGCAGCGATAGTTCGCCACACC
The DNA here is from genome assembly GCF_023864345.2 of Schistocerca serialis cubense. Classification (NCBI taxonomy): domain Eukaryota; kingdom Metazoa; phylum Arthropoda; class Insecta; order Orthoptera; family Acrididae; genus Schistocerca; species Schistocerca serialis. Next base: position 14,157 of record NW_026047912.1, read on the forward strand.
GACGGCCACGCCAGGTTTAAGAAACGTCTCACAGACGAGGCAGATGTCTATCGCCTCATCTCGGAGGAATTGACGGAATTCCCCTTGTTGGGGAACTAAGCCGCGTGCGTTAAAGCCGCACACGGTGAGCCCATGTATATGCTCATTTTCCATGGCGGTCCGCAGGAACAACGCCGGCCTGGAGGGCGGACGTGACGGCAGTGACTAACACCGGCAGCTGCTCGAGCAGCTGGCTCAACGAACGCAAAAGCGTGCGGAGCTCAGCTGCATCAGGGGCCGTGGGGACCTCTGGGGCGGCCTCCAAGGCAGGAACAGCAGGTTGCGGTGGGACCGCAGGAGGTGATGTTTGCAGCGGCACAGCCCGAGGGGCAGACCGCTGTCGCGGGGCAGCAGTGGCCGGACGTTCCGCCGCAGGGGCGGTGCGCCGCGGCCGTCGGCGGCGCCGGCGGGGGGAAGCAGCCGGTGCGGAAGGCGCGGGTGCAGGGGGAGCAGCCACATCTGACGGGGCAGGCTGCTGCAGCGCAGCGCCATCAGAGGCAGCAGGCCGCTGAGTAGAGGGGGCGGGCGCCCCCCCCTTGGCGGCATCAGCGAAGCTGGTGCCAGGCTGCACCTTGCGGGAAGGGGTAGCCCGGCCGCGATGCTGCTGGCGGCCACGTTGGAAGGCCGGACATCCCCGGTAGCTCGCAACGTGCGCGCCACTGCAGTTGCAGCGTGCCGGCGCAGCCGGGGTGGGGGTGCTTTATGGGCTCGGGTGCGGCGGCCGGTTGCGCGCGCGCCCCATTGGTCGGCGGCCGCAACAGGGCGAGCTGGTAAAGGTGCGGCGGCGGCTGGCGGCGGGTGCCACTGTGTGGGGAGACGCTGACTAGAGCGGAGCGCTTGCTACTGGTGTTGCTGCTGCCGTACGTTGGTTCGAGATGCCGCCCAAGACTAGCGGGAAGGCCGCCAAGAAGGCTGGCAAGGCGCAGAAGAACATTTCGAAGGGCGACAAGAAGAAGAAGCGCAAGAGGAAGGAGAGCTATGCCATCTACATCTACAAGGTGCTGAAGCAGGTGCACCCTGACACGGGCATCTCGTCGAAGGCGATGAGCATCATGAACAGCTTCGTGAACGACATTTTCGAGCGCATTGCGGCCGAGGCTTCTCGCCTGGCGCACTACAACAAGCGCTCGACCATCACGTCCCGCGAGATCCAGACCGCTGTGCGGCTGTTGCTGCCTGGCGAGCTGGCCAAGCACGCCGTGAGCGAGGGCACGAAGGCGGTGACCAAGTACACGAGCTCCAAGTAAGGAGGTGGCTCTGGAATGGAAGGAAGGATGGAGAAGGCTCCTCCGTTGCGAGAGCGGCAAAACGGCCCTTTTCAGGGCCACCAACTTGCCTTTTGCGGGAAGGGCGGAATTGTTGTTGTTTGTGTGGACGGCTGTGATGTGTGTGTGTGCATTTTGATTGTGGGTGGGGGGGCGCGTCAAAGCGTGTTGCGCGGGGTACGGCCACGAGGTTGGTCGCCGTGGCGTGGAATGGTGGCACGCCTCGTTGGCGTGGTTTTTGACCCATTGGTGTTGTTGGTGTGTGTGTGTGTGTGAGACCCGTCTGCGAGGGGGGGACAGTGTGATCGGCGACTTTTGTGTCACCGTAACGACGGCCGTTTGCGGGTTTGTTTTTTTGCACATCATACATGGCGAGGGTGAAATGTGAAATGTTTTTGTTTGGTTTTTTTTGCCGCCCACTATTCCCTTTGCTGTACGCCGAGTTTGACAATGGTGCGACGTAACTGCAGCGTGGAGGTGTGTGAGTGACGTTGAAATGAACGTGCCATTAAGACGCATTGTTGTTGTATTGTACTGTACGTGTACGGCGACACGCACGATGATGTACCATTCGACTCTGATGTTTGATAGCCGTGTCTGACTGATTGCGTACGACGCACGCACACCGATGTCGTCATTCAAGATGCACGCTAGACGACGACGGCGGCGGCGGCGGTCGTTTGTTTGGCGAATGTCTGTACACGTGTTTGTCTGTGTCCATCCGGTATGTATTTGTTTGTTTGAAAGTGTTTTGTGTGTCGGTGACGTGGTCCGATCCGTCGCCCCCTGAGTAACTGTCGATCGGCGCGATAGACCGGCGTCACGCAACTGAACCGAAGTCTTGGGCACACCCGTCATACTGTTGTACACCGTCGCGCTGAGAACGGTAACGAAAGGTTGACTTTGATCGGTCGAATGTCTGGGCAGAACGTGAGGAATGAGGCGAGAGTGCAAGGAGGGGGGGGGGCAAAAGAGAGAGGAAGGGAAAAAGGGGAGAAACGCATTCGTAGAGCAACGGAACGTTCCCGTGTCGGAGGCGTATTGGAGCCGCACTGAAATGCGTTTAACGGCGGCGCGGCTGCAAGTGTCTGCCGTGGTGAACGTTACCTTTGACGGCTGCATTGGGCTTTGCCTTTGCTTTTGCTTTTGCTTTCGCTTTCGCGTTCGCTTTCGCTTTCCCGGATGTACGTAACGTTTGTTGATATGGTTCTGAGGAAGAGTGTATGACAGTGCCGTGCCGTCCATGTTCGTGTGCCCTCCCATTGTGTGTATGCTATTGTCTGTGTACTTGAATGATGTATGTAGGTGTTAGTGGACATGTTTTACCAGTGGGGGGAAATGGATCGTCGATAGTTGCCGTCACTCTGTCACGGTCGAGATGACGCACCCTCCGTACAGAAAGGTGTCGAGAAAGTGAGTGAGTGTGTGCGTCCGTGAATTGGCAGTGTTTGGAGGTGGGCGTGCCCTGGATGTGGCCCGGAAAAGGCTGTTCGTTAGGCGGTAGTGTTGTGTGGACAGGGGAGGGGCATGCGTAACGCTGCTGGCATGGCATTTCGGGAGATGGGAGGGGGCAAACGAGGAAACGAGGAGCGGCGGCCAAAGACGGGACGGGGAGGGGCGCGGTGTGGGTGGCTTGCGCCTGTGCTCGGCGTTGTGGTTTGTGCAAAAGAGGAGGAGAAAAACAATGTGAGTTGCCAGGGAGGGGAGCGGTGTTGTGTTGTGGTTGTCGTGGTGTAGCCGCAGACGCGGCTGTCAGTGAACGTGGCGAGACGGACGGATGCGCGGAGGGGCGGGGGCGGCGCATTTCGCCGGTGCCGTGCCGTGCCGTGCCGTGCCGTGCCGTGCCGTGCCGTGCCATGCCTGAAAGCCGCGTGGTCGCTGTGTTGTTGGTGGCGTGGGGGCGAGGAGAGTACCGTACGGGTGTGCTTGTGCGCCGGAAATGGCACACTGCGCCCGCCCGTCTTGGAGGCTGATGGCTGTGGTGTGGAAATGGGGCGCGGTGATGTTGAAGCAGTTGAAGAACAGAAAAGAAACCAAGAAAACGGAAGGCGTGATGCGGCGGTGGTGGTGAGAGCGGGAAAAACAAAACAAAAAAAAAAAAAACAACAAAAAAAAAGAAGGAAAAACAACAAGAAACAAAAAAGAAAACAAAAAGTCTATCAATATTAAAATGTAAATGGAAATGGAAATGGACCCAGGTATAACCTCCCTGCACAAATAGCAGAGAGTCCGATGATAATAAAAATGTGCCAGAATGTTAACGTCCCTACAAAACAAACCCAACGGTAATATTAATGAAAGAGTGAACCGTATGTAACATTGCAACAGACATAATGAAACCTGATAAATTGTATAAGGGCAGCAGCGTTGACCTTTGGCCCTGTATTCAGAATAAAAAGAGCCAAAGATCGTTACCCCAATGAAAAAGACACTGAAACACGTATGTAACATAGTAGCGATGGCGAGACGTTGTAGCATCTGTGACCAGAGAGTTTGCGCTGGACTGCGCGAGTGTTGCGAGCGGTTCTCAGTCAGTCAGTCTGTCTGTCAGTAGTCGTTGCGAGTCCGTAGCTCTGTGTAGTTGAGGGCTGTACTCTGTCAGTAGTCGTCGCGTGCAGTACGCTAATAGTCGTCATGCAGAGCGGTCGGTCAGTAGTAGCAGCCGAGTGCGGTTGTGTGATGTAGGTGGTCGGCAACACTGGTCAAGATGGTGAATAAGGTATACTGTTAATTAATATAATCATTAGATAATGAAAAAGTGTAATTATTCTCCAACAAGTTCCCCAATAATAATTTTTATTTCAAAAGCATTTTTCAAACATTTAATTTGTTATTGAACTAAAGAGTTCGTTGCACTTCACATTTCATTCCACTGCTTTGAAGAAAAATGTCACTAAAATCACAAAAAAAGAGAATATTATTATTTGCAAATGCAGTTCCTCCAAGCGCTGCGCAACAACCAGAGCAGAAATGTGACATCCATTTATTCGGAGGTAAGACTTTAATTCTGATTGTTTTGCACAGGGCCAAAGACCGATATTTCGGTTTAATTGAAGTTTCTTGTCACTGAACGGACGTTTGTAAATGTTGTGTGAAGACTTTATATTTGAGTCAGATTGCGAATTTCACATTTTTGTTGCCATTTTCAATACCTCTCATTGTGGGCGAGGTTACAATTAGCGCAATGTCCATTAGCATCCGTAAATAACATTGTCCATTATTTTAAATTTTGCTGGGAGGTTACAACACACACACACAAAAAAAAAAAAAAACAAAAAATTGCATTTATATCCGCTCCTCAATTGTAGATACCCCTTACACAGCTGTGTGCAATGAATGAGTGCTGGCTGGTAATTAATTGCACTCCTTGGAGGGAAATGCCATAGGAAGTAGTCTTTAAAAAGTGAATGTTTTTCGTTAAGAGACAAAAGTTACTTTAGAAAAAAAGTAATAGTGGGGCTTTTGTTGTTGAACAAAAGAAGTACAATGAACATACGTTATCAGATTTGCGCAATGCAGCGTCACACCACCTTTTGATTATAACACAATATACTATACATCGTCCCGAACCGTGACCAGAGTCGCGAGACGAGCAGAGCACGCCGCCGACGCCCGCTCAGTACAACCGTCGACCCGCTACTACTGTCGACCGACTACTACCTCTCCCGACTCGCGCTACAATATATATAACAACTGTTCCTGGCGACCCGGTGCGTGCCACTACTGTCGTCTGGCGCGGTCCAAGCGCCGACTAGCAGCGATAAAGAACTCTCTGGTCAGACAGAGATGCTGTCATGCCTCGCCATCGCTCTGGTAATGAATACATACGTGTTGCAGCGTGCGTACCACCGGAACACGCAGTGGCGGAGCCAAAGACTGTGTTGTCGAGGTCGAGTGCGAGTGGGAAGAGAGGCAGCGTCGGCACGGAGATGCAAGCGAGCGCGAGACGCACGGGGGCTGCGGCGTGGCGCGTTTGCGGTCGGCGCCTTTGGTGGCAACGGCCGGGACAAGCAGCGGTGTATGGTGTGGTGCGGGGCGGACAGGGGCGGCGGTGGACGGGGAGGAGGCGGCGCGACGACGGCATGGGGGCGAAAACGGGACGGGGGACGGCGGATGTTGAGAGGCGTCACGCGCGGACAGGACACAGACACAGAGACACACAGATTGGAAAGGGAGGGTGCGCGGTAGTAGTTGGGAATGTGCGTACCGTGCGGGATGGGAGTGGGCGAGGAACACGGTCGTGGCCCCTGTTTTGGGTGCGTGTGATGACGTCGGTGTGTTGTGGGAAGGGAAGGTGCTGTGGCGGCGGCGCGTAATGGGCGTAGGCCGAAAAGAGAAAGGAACGTGGGCAGTGTGTTGGCACGCGTCGGTTCGACTGCGACGTTGATGGGCAGGGCAGGGCAAGGTTAATGGTGGTAGGAGTAGGCGTGTGGGCGCAAAAAATCTGCCGCTGCAGGCGGTGCCGTAACCGCCATGGCGGGAAGGAGAGAAAGAAAGAAAGAAAGAAACAAAAAAAAAAAAAAAGAAAAGGAGGGGGGGGTGGGCGAAAGTGGAGAGGCGGTGGTGTGAGAAGGGCGGGGGCGGAAGGAAGGCAGGAAGGACAAGAGGCGAGGCGACGGCTTGCTTTGTGTATCGGTCGGTCTCTGGCTATGCTTCGTTTTCTGCAGCAGGGTCGGTGCGCGGCGTGGCTCGCGGCAGTGGGAACGCCTGGTGGCTGGACGGCCAGCAATGCGGTTGGATGGGCGGCCACAGCACCGCACCTGTGCCCGAGGAGGAGACGCTGGCGGCGGGCCCTGAGGTGAGGCCGGCTCGGCTGGGGCTGTGGATGTGTAGGTGTGCGCCGCTGCTGCAACAACGAGTAAAACGCGAGAAGGAGGGATGGCGGTAGAGAGAGAAAAAAAAAAAAGGTCGTGTTGTGTTGATGCGCAGGCAGACGCGTACAGAGGGACGAGCCCGGTCTGCAGCAGGGTGTGGCCGTGCCGAGTGCAGAGCAGCGGCGGCTCGGTTCGGTTCGGCCCGGCCCGGCGGGCCGCGCTGTTGTCGCGGACGTGAGCGCCCCCTGGCGGGTGGCCGGAGGCGGCGCGGCGTGTTGGACGTGTGGCTGGTGGCAGTGCACAATTTGCGAGTGGCTGGCGGTGTGGTGTGGCGGTTGGCGCGTCGGGCGGCGGAGAGGTATGTGTTGCGGGCGCCCTTTGCTGCGCTGCGTCGTTGCGTGTGCCGTACAGGGCGGGCGCTTGTCGACTGTGTGGGCGGTGTGGCGAATTGGCGTGAAACGGCTGCCGAGAGGTGTGTGGTAGCGAGCCGGTCGGTGGTGTCGGTGCGAAGGGGAATGTGCGTGCGTTTGGCGGTTTCGGTGTGCTTTTTGCGGCGTGAGAGTGGGAATTAGTGGGGCCGGCTGTTGTGTTGGTTCCTTGTGTCTTGTGTCGCGTAGCTTGATGGCAACGTGGAAGGACGCCGGTTTCGTTTCGAGCCTTGCGTGTGGTTGTCGACGTTGACTGGTTGGCGTGTGCCGATGCACGTGCATGTGTGGGTCGCGAGTGCGTTTTTGGCTGGCTGTGTGTGTGTGTGTGTGTGTTGTTTTGGGGGGGAAGGGGGAGGCGGTGGTGAAAGTGCAGTCGTTGCCACGGGCGTCGTCGGGTGGGGCTGGGGCTGTGCGTCGTGGCGGAAAGGTGGTAGGTTGCGGGAAGCGAGCCCGTCGTTGACGGTGTCGCGTGAGTTGTGAATCGAGTGGGGCGCGGGGCGCGGGACAGGAGCAGCGTGCCGCTGCGTCGTGGTCGTCAGCAGAGGCTGTGCGTGTGCTTGTCCTTTTTGTGGGCGGTTCGTGCGAGGCGTTTTTGTTTTGTGTTGCCCTAGTTGTTAGTTTATTGTGTTTGTGTTTGTTATTTTGAGACGACGACTGGTTGGTGGCGTGCGCGCGAAGTGGCGGTGTGCGCTTCCCGTGTCGTTTGATTTTTTTGTTTTTGTGTGTTTTTTTTTGTTTTTTGCACTGGGCCCCGGTGGGTGGGTGCGTGTGTGTCGATTGCCGGCTGGCGAAAGGTGCGCCATCGGCGGGGTGGGTCGCCGGCACAAGTAGAGGCGGCGGCGTTGTTGCTGTTGTTGTGTGGTGTTTGTTTTGTTCGGCTGTGTCGGCGAGCTGTGTTGCGGTGCGTGTGAATGGTGGTGCAAAAGTGCTGGCGTTGGGGCTGCGACTGCGACGGCGGCGAGCCGCGGGCGCGCCATTGATAGTGATGTTGTGAACAGCGGCTGTGTACGGTAGTGGTGTTGTTGTAGCACGACGTGCATCCGGGCCGGCGCGGAAAGCGCAGTTGCGGGCGGTTGCCCTTCGGTGCCAGCCATGTCGCGTGAGCGGCGGGTTGCTCTGGTGTCGACACGTGGTGCTCTGGGTTGTTGTGTGGTGCCCTTTGGCCGGTGGGGGTGGTTCGCGTGTGTCTCGTTCGCGCTCGGTGTCTGGTCGTGGTCGTGCTGCTCCCCCGTCTGTCGGCGGTTTCCGACGTCGTCTGTACGTTTTTTTTGTTCGTTTGCGGCGTGCCTGCCGACGTCCGTCCCGTCGCGACCTTTCAACCGAAAGTGTGGCGCCCGAAGGTGAACGAACGTAACCCTGACCTCGGCGCTTTACGCTGAGCCGAGCGAACCGAACCGAACCGAACCTAACCTGTGGTGTGGCGAGGTGAGCTCAGCCTGTGAGCCCCTAACGTCTACGTAAGGTAAGCTGTCCGGCTCACGCCTCACGTTTGAACGCTTTTCTAACCTACGTTTGACGCTTCTTAACCTAGCACCGACCCCTTAACCTAACGTGTAACCTAACCTAACCTAACCTCTGACGCCTGACGTGTTTGAATGCTTAACCTAAGTTTGACGCTTAACCTAACCCAAGTCCCCTTAACCTAACCCACGTCCACCTAACCTAACCTAACGTAGACGTGTAAACGTAATGTGTAACGCGTAACGTGTAAGGTCGGCTGTCGTGTGTGCTTGACGGCAGATTGGGTTGGTCTGTAGATTCGGATTGCGGTTTGCCTCGGTCGAGGGGTTGGGTCGGAAGCGGCGAGGGGCGGCGGCGCCTGTTGCGCAGGCGGCGTCCGTTTGCGGCGGGCAATTGTTGAGAAACGGCTGTGAATGTTGGCGGGCGAGAGGAGGAGGACGGCGCGCGATGTGGCCCGACGGCTGCGGGCCGATCGGGAAACGGCGGGAGGGCGACGGAAGGCGATGGGGCGGCGGAGGCGCGTTTGCACGGCCGTCATCGCCGCACGCCTCGGCTTGTGTGGCTGTGGCGCCGGCCGCGCTGGCCGGGCTGCCGCGGCGACGGTGTGGGAGTTTTGCCGAAGGTTTGGCCATTGTGGCGGGTCGTCGGCTGGGGCTGTGGGGGCGGCATTTGGGCGGGGGCGGCGATTCTCGGCGGGCCGACCCAGGCTGTAGCGCGCGGTAGCTGCAGTTTGGCCGTGGTTTGCGGCGCTGCCGTGGCGACTGGTTGGCGACTGTGGTGTGGCTGTGTGTAGCCCCATCCTCGGTGGTTTGAAAGGCGCGGGCGGTTGTGGCGCAGGTTTGGGGCTGCTCCGCACAGGCTGTCGGACGTTGGGCGGTAGCAAGCGCGGGAGGCGCGGCGCGGCGGCGCGCAGAGTGGCGGCCGCTCTCTCGGCCGTCCGCGCCCGCCCGCGACACTGGCTGGGCCTTGTGATTCTCTGCTCTGCTGCTGTGCTGTGCTTGCGTGCCTGCCGTCCCGCTCGCTCTCGCTGTGTGTTACGCGCGTCGTCGAAATGGCAGATCAGGCGGCTACGAACGAGACTGCTGCGGCACCCGCCGCCACCGGCACTACGAAGAAGGCCAAGTCTGCGTCGTCTGCGAAGAAGCCGCGCGCCAAGCCTGCGCACCCGCGCACCTCTGAGATGGTGACGGCCGCCATCAAGAGTCTGAAGGAGCGCGGCGGGTCGTCGCTGCAGGCGATCAAGAAGTACATAGCCGCGCACTACAAGCTGGACGCGGAGAAGCTGGCGCCGTTTATCAAGAAGTACCTCAAGTCGGCCGTCGTGGCGGGCGAGCTGGTGCAGACGAAGGGGAAGGGCGCGTCCGGCTCGTTCAAGCTTGCCGGCGCCGGCGGCGGGGGGGCGGCCGAGGGCGGCAAGGCTCGTGCTGGCGGTGCCAAGAAGAAGCGCGCCGCTCCGGCCAGCAAGGAGAAGAAGGGCGCCCGTGCGGCCGGCGCAAAGAAGGCTGGTGGCGTGAAGGCGGCGACCGGTCGGAAGGCGGGCGCCGCCAAGAAGGCGTCTGCGGCGTCGGCCGCTCCCGCGGGTGCGAAGAAGGCGGCTGCGGCCAAGCCGGCCAAGGCCAAGTCGCCGTCGAAGGCGAAGAAGGCCGCCAAGGTTCCGACGAAGAAGCCGAAGGCGCCGCGCCCGAAGAAGGCGACGACGCCGTCTAAGGCGAAGGCTTCGCCCAAGAAGAAGAAGTAGAGTAGAGGAGAAAGAGATGGGAATGGAAGGGTTTGGCGCTTGACTCCGTCGTCCCCACCCCCCGTCGTCGTCTAGTGGCGCGCAAGAGACGCGCGGCCCAAAACGGCCCTTCTCAGGGCCATCAAAGCACGTCGGGGAAGGTTTTGATTGTCGTGTTGCGTTTGGTGTGGGTGTCTGTCTGGCGTTTCTGTATGCCCGTGGGGATGCTGTTTGCGTGCCGTGGTGGTTGGATTGCGGGGGTCGGTGGCGGGTGTGGGCGGCGGTAGCGGTAAGCGGTGTTGTTGTTGTCGTGGTTGATTGTCGCCGTGTTTGTGGCGGCGGCCGACGGTTGGTTTTCTGTCGCGTTGTTTTGTTTGAATACGTTGGTTGGCTTGCCTGCGTTCGTTCTTCTCGGATGTCTGTCTTGTCGAGTCGTGTCTGGTCTTTGTTTTGTTTTGTTCCTTTGTGTGTGTGTGTGTGTGTGATGTTTTGCAACGGGGGGCACGTTGAGATGCGGAAGGAGTCGGCGGGGATTTCGGTGGCGTGTAGAGCGAGCGAGCGCGCCTGCCTGGCCGTTGGCCGTCGGAGTGGAGTGCGGGTTTTTTTTGTTTTCGAAACGAAAGCGGCGGCCGGCCAGCCACCCGTGCGGTGTGACGTCGGCCGTTGGGTATTGTGCGCTTTGAGCGCCGGGGAGGGATGATGTGTGATTGTTGCGCGCTGCTAGCAGGCAGGCAGAGTGAGCGGGTGTGGCGGACGGACGGGAAGTGGTGGTTTTTTGTTTTGTTTTTGGGTTGCGGGGCGAGAGGCAGGCGACCGACAAAGTTTGCTCGCGACGGAGAGATGTTAGTGGCCCTGAAAAGGGCCGTTTTTGTTTGTGCGGTGCGGTGCCGCGGCGCGGTTTAGGCGCGCTCGCCGCGGATGCGGCGCGCGAGCTGGATGTCCTTGGGCATGATGGTGACGCGCTTGGCGTGGATTGCGCACAGGTTGGTGTCTTCGAAGAGGCCGACGAGGTAGGCCTCGCTGGCCTCCTGCAGGGCCATGACTGCGGAGCTCTGGAAGCGCAGGTCGGTCTTGAAGTCCTGGGCGATCTCGCGCACTAGGCGCTGGAATGGCAGCTTGCGGATGAGCAGCTCTGTGCTCTTCTGGTAGCGCCTGATTTCTCGCAGGGCGACGGTGCCCGGCCTGTAGCGGTGGGGCTTCTTGACGCCTCCGGTGGCGGGCGCGCTCTTCCTCGCCGCCTTGGTGGCGAGCTGTTTGCGCGGCGCCTTTCCGCCGGTGGACTTGCGGGCCGTTTGCTTTGTGCGGGCCATGGCGGTAGCGGTAGCGGTAGCGGAGCGGCGTGCGTGGAGGTTAGGTGCGGCGCGGCGTCCGGTGCTGCCTTGACAACGGGCCCGCGCGCCTCCGTGCTGCGCTTATATGCCCTCGGTTGCGCGTGGTGGGGGGAGGGCGGGCCAGAGTCTATATAGGGGGGCGGCGGGCGCGCTGGGCGCAGACCGTAGCCGACTCGCCAGCCGCTGCAGCTGCTGTTTGTGCACGTTTTGCTTTGCCCGAGGAAGGAAGGATGACAGGCCGCGGCAAGGGAGGAAAGGGGCTCGGCAAGGGTGGCGCCAAGCGGCACCGCAAGGTGTTGCGCGACAACATCCAGGGCATCACGAAGCCCGCCATCCGCCGCCTGGCTCGCAGGGGCGGCGTGAAGCGCATCTCTGGTCTGATCTACGAGGAGACCCGCGGGGTGCTGAAGGTGTTCCTGGAGAACGTGATCCGCGACGCGGTGACGTACACTGAGCACGCCAAGCGCAAGACTGTGACGGCCATGGACGTGGTGTACGCCCTGAAGAGGCAGGGGCGCACCCTGTACGGTTTCGGCGGTTAGGCTGCGTCGCAGCGGGCGCTGGCCTTCCCGCGGCCGTGCTTGTGGGTGGGAGAGACTAGAAAACGGCCCTTTTCAGGGCCACCACACTGTTCGGAAGTTGAAAAGTGCGAAAGAGTCTGTGTTGTTGTTGCTGCGTGTGTGCGCTGTGTTGTTTGTTTGTTTGTTTCTTTCTTTCTTTCTTTCCGTTTGAGCGACGTGATGTGACTGGGAGGGGAGAAGGAAAGGAAACGTGTCATGTGGCTGGCTGTGTGTGGAGCTGCTTCGTTTGTGTGTCTTTGTATCGATCGCGACGGAGATGGCGGGCTGTGTGTTGTTGTGCGAGAGGCGGTGATTATTTGCTTGCGTGGTTTGTCTCTGTGTGTTTGTTTGCGGCGGCGTTGGGGTTTCCGAGGCAAGGCGTGTGGGCATAGGCGGCCGGATCAGCTGTTTCGTTCGTGTCGACGGCCGTTGCGCGCGGGAGTGGAGGGCGGTGTGTCGACACGCCTCCCTTTAACAATGGTCATTATTGCTGCCGTTGTCGGTTTGGAAGGCGACTGCGACCGTGCAAAATGTGTGTGTGTTGGGCCACACGGGCTGTGTGGACGACAAGATGGCGGACGTGCGCCGGCGGCGGCTGTGCTGTGACAGTGCAAAGTTAAAACAAAACAAGGTGCGGCGAGGACGACTGAAATTTTGCTTTGGACGTAGGTGTGTGTGGTGGCCCTGAAAAGGGCCGATTGTTGTGGGCCGAGCCGAGCCGGCAAAGCGCGTTGCGTGCAGGGGAGCACGCGGCGCTGCGATTGCCTGGCCTCCTTTAGGCCTTCTTCTCGGTCTTCTTTGGCAGCAGGACGGCCTGGATGTTGGGCAGGACACCACCCTGTGCGATGGTGACGCCCGACAGGAGCTTGTTGAGCTCCTCGTCGTTGCGGATGGCAAGCTGCAGGTGGCGCGGGATGATGCGCGTCTTCTTGTTGTCGCGGGCCGCGTTTCCGGCCAGCTCGAGCACCTCAGCCGCGAGGTACTCCATGACGGCGGCGAGGTAGACGGGCGCCCCGGCGCCGACGCGCTCTGCGTAGTTTCCCTTGCGCAGGAGGCGGTGGATTCTGCCGACCGGGAACTGGAGCCCAGCCCTGCTTGAGCGGGACTTTGACTTGCCCTTGACTTTGCCTCCCTTTCCGCGTCCGGACATGGCGATGGGCTAGCGACGGTGCACACGAAACGGAAACGAAAACGACCGGTGCGAGCGGCAGCGAGTCGAGCAGCGGAGTGCGTGCCGGCGCAGCCGGGGTGGGGGTGCTTTATGGGCTCGGGTGCGGCGGCCGGTTGCGCGCGCGCCCCATTGGTCGGCGGCCGCAACAGGGCGAGCTGGTAAAGGTGCGGCGGCGGCTGGCGGCGGGTGCCACTGTGTGGGGAGACGCTGACTAGAGCGGAGCGCTTGCTACTGGTGTTGCTGCTGCCGTACGTTGGTTCGAGATGCCGCCCAAGACTAGCGGGAAGGCCGCCAAGAAGGCTGGCAAGGCGCAGAAGAACATTTCGAAGGGCGACAAGAAGAAGAAGCGCAAGAGGAAGGAGAGCTATGCCATCTACATCTACAAGGTGCTGAAGCAGGTGCACCCTGACACGGGCATCTCGTCGAAGGCGATGAGCATCATGAACAGCTTCGTGAACGACATTTTCGAGCGCATTGCGGCCGAGGCTTCTCGCCTGGCGCACTACAACAAGCGCTCGACCATCACGTCCCGCGAGATCCAGACCGCTGTGCGGCTGTTGCTGCCTGGCGAGCTGGCCAAGCACGCCGTGAGCGAGGGCACGAAGGCGGTGACCAAGTACACGAGCTCCAAGTAAGGAGGTGGCTCTGGAATGGAAGGAAGGATGGAGAAGGCTCCTCCGTTGCGAGAGCGGCAAAACGGCCCTTTTCAGGGCCACCAACTTGCCTTTTGCGGGAAGGGCGGAATTGTTGTTGTTTGTGTGGACGGCTGTGATGTGTGTGTGTGCATTTTGATTGTGGGTGGGGGGGCGCGTCAAAGCGTGTTGCGCGGGGTACGGCCACGAGGTTGGTCGCCGTGGCGTGGAATGGTGGCACGCCTCGTTGGCGTGGTTTTTGACCCATTGGTGTTGTTGGTGTGTGTGTGTGTGTGAGACCCGTCTGCGAGGGGGGGACAGTGTGATCGGCGACTTTTGTGTCACCGTAACGACGGCCGTTTGCGGGTTTGTTTTTTTGCACATCATACATGGCGAGGGTGAAATGTGAAATGTTTTTGTTTGGTTTTTTTTGCCGCCCACTATTCCCTTTGCTGTACGCCGAGTTTGACAATGGTGCGACGTAACTGCAGCGTGGAGGTGTGTGAGTGACGTTGAAATGAACGTGCCATTAAGACGCATTGTTGTTGTATTGTACTGTACGTGTACGGCGACACGCACGATGATGTACCATTCGACTCTGATGTTTGATAGCCGTGTCTGACTGATTGCGTACGACGCACGCACACCGATGTCGTCATTCAAGATGCACGCTAGACGACGACGGCGGCGGCGGCGGTCGTTTGTTTGGCGAATGTCTGTACACGTGTTTGTCTGTGTCCATCCGGTATGTATTTGTTTGTTTGAAAGTGTTTTGTGTGTCGGTGACGTGGTCCGATCCGTCGCCCCCTGAGTAACTGTCGATCGGCGCGATAGACCGGCGTCACGCAACTGAACCGAAGTCTTGGGCACACCCGTCATACTGTTGTACACCGTCGCGCTGAGAACGGTAACGAAAGGTTGACTTTGATCGGTCGAATGTCTGGGCAGAACGTGAGGAATGAGGCGAGAGTGCAAGGAGGGGGGGGGGCAAAAGAGAGAGGAAGGGAAAAAGGGGAGAAACGCATTCGTAGAGCAACGGAACGTTCCCGTGTCGGAGGCGTATTGGAGCCGCACTGAAATGCGTTTAACGGCGGCGCGGCTGCAAGTGTCTGCCGTGGTGAACGTTACCTTTGACGGCTGCATTGGGCTTTGCCTTTGCTTTTGCTTTTGCTTTCGCTTTCGCGTTCGCTTTCGCTTTCCCGGATGTACGTAACGTTTGTTGATATGGTTCTGAGGAAGAGTGTATGACAGTGCCGTGCCGTCCATGTTCGTGTGCCCTCCCATTGTGTGTATGCTATTGTCTGTGTACTTGAATGATGTATGTAGGTGTTAGTGGACATGTTTTACCAGTGGGGGGAAATGGATCGTCGATAGTTGCCGTCACTCTGTCACGGTCGAGATGACGCACCCTCCGTACAGAAAGGTGTCGAGAAAGTGAGTGAGTGTGTGCGTCCGTGAATTGGCAGTGTTTGGAGGTGGGCGTGCCCTGGATGTGGCCCGGAAAAGGCTGTTCGTTAGGCGGTAGTGTTGTGTGGACAGGGGAGGGGCATGCGTAACGCTGCTGGCATGGCATTTCGGGAGATGGGAGGGGGCAAACGAGGAAACGAGGAGCGGCGGCCAAAGACGGGACGGGGAGGGGCGCGGTGTGGGTGGCTTGCGCCTGTGCTCGGCGTTGTGGTTTGTGCAAAAGAGGAGGAGAAAAACAATGTGAGTTGCCAGGGAGGGGAGCGGTGTTGTGTTGTGGTTGTCGTGGTGTAGCCGCAGACGCGGCTGTCAGTGAACGTGGCGAGACGGACGGATGCGCGGAGGGGCGGGGGCGGCGCATTTCGCCGGTGCCGTGCCGTGCCGTGCCGTGCCGTGCCGTGCCGTGCCGTGCCATGCCTGAAAGCCGCGTGGTCGCTGTGTTGTTGGTGGCGTGGGGGCGAGGAGAGTACCGTACGGGTGTGCTTGTGCGCCGGAAATGGCACACTGCGCCCGCCCGTCTTGGAGGCTGATGGCTGTGGTGTGGAAATGGGGCGCGGTGATGTTGAAGCAGTTGAAGAACAGAAAAGAAACCAAGAAAACGGAAGGCGTGATGCGGCGGTGGTGGTGAGAGCGGGAAAAACAAAACAAAAAAAAAAAAAACAACAAAAAAAAAGAAGGAAAAACAACAAGAAACAAAAAAGAAAACAAAAAGTCTATCAATATTAAAATGTAAATGGAAATGGAAATGGACCCAGGTATAACCTCCCTGCACAAATAGCAGAGAGTCCGATGATAATAAAAATGTGCCAGAATGTTAACGTCCCTACAAAACAAACCCAACGGTAATATTAATGAAAGAGTGAACCGTATGTAACATTGCAACAGACATAATGAAACCTGATAAATTGTATAAGGGCAGCAGCGTTGACCTTTGGCCCTGTATTCAGAATAAAAAGAGCCAAAGATCGTTACCCCAATGAAAAAGACACTGAAACACGTATGTAACATAGTAGCGATGGCGAGACGTTGTAGCATCTGTGACCAGAGAGTTTGCGCTGGACTGCGCGAGTGTTGCGAGCGGTTCTCAGTCAGTCAGTCTGTCTGTCAGTAGTCGTTGCGAGTCCGTAGCTCTGTGTAGTTGAGGGCTGTACTCTGTCAGTAGTCGTCGCGTGCAGTACGCTAATAGTCGTCATGCAGAGCGGTCGGTCAGTAGTAGCAGCCGAGTGCGGTTGTGTGATGTAGGTGGTCGGCAACACTGGTCAAGATGGTGAATAAGGTATACTGTTAATTAATATAATCATTAGATAATGAAAAAGTGTAATTATTCTCCAACAAGTTCCCCAATAATAATTTTTATTTCAAAAGCATTTTTCAAACATTTAATTTGTTATTGAACTAAAGAGTTCGTTGCACTTCACATTTCATTCCACTGCTTTGAAGAAAAATGTCACTAAAATCACAAAAAAAGAGAATATTATTATTTGCAAATGCAGTTCCTCCAAGCGCTGCGCAACAACCAGAGCAGAAATGTGACATCCATTTATTCGGAGGTAAGACTTTAATTCTGATTGTTTTGCACAGGGCCAAAGACCGATATTTCGGTTTAATTGAAGTTTCTTGTCACTGAACGGACGTTTGTAAATGTTGTGTGAAGACTTTATATTTGAGTCAGATTGCGAATTTCACATTTTTGTTGCCATTTTCAATACCTCTCATTGTGGGCGAGGTTACAATTAGCGCAATGTCCATTAGCATCCGTAAATAACATTGTCCATTATTTTAAATTTTGCTGGGAGGTTACAACACACACACACAAAAAAAAAAAAAAACAAAAAATTGCATTTATATCCGCTCCTCAATTGTAGATACCCCTTACACAGCTGTGTGCAATGAATGAGTGCTGGCTGGTAATTAATTGCACTCCTTGGAGGGAAATGCCATAGGAAGTAGTCTTTAAAAAGTGAATGTTTTTCGTTAAGAGACAAAAGTTACTTTAGAAAAAAAGTAATAGTGGGGCTTTTGTTGTTGAACAAAAGAAGTACAATGAACATACGTTATCAGATTTGCGCAATGCAGCGTCACACCACCTTTTGATTATAACACAATATACTATACATCGTCCCGAACCGTGACCAGAGTCGCGAGACGAGCAGAGCACGCCGCCGACGCCCGCTCAGTACAACCGTCGACCCGCTACTACTGTCGACCGACTACTACCTCTCCCGACTCGCGCTACAATATATATAACAACTGTTCCTGGCGACCCGGTGCGTGCCACTACTGTCGTCTGGCGCGGTCCAAGCGCCGACTAGCAGCGATAAAGAACTCTCTGGTCAGACAGAGATGCTGTCATGCCTCGCCATCGCTCTGGTAATGAATACATACGTGTTGCAGCGTGCGTACCACCGGAACACGCAGTGGCGGAGCCAAAGACTGTGTTGTCGAGGTCGAGTGCGAGTGGGAAGAGAGGCAGCGTCGGCACGGAGATGCAAGCGAGCGCGAGACGCACGGGGGCTGCGGCGTGGCGCGTTTGCGGTCGGCGCCTTTGGTGGCAACGGCCGGGACAAGCAGCGGTGTATGGTGTGGTGCGGGGCGGACAGGGGCGGCGGTGGACGGGGAGGAGGCGGCGCGACGACGGCATGGGGGCGAAAACGGGACGGGGGACGGCGGATGTTGAGAGGCGTCACGCGCGGACAGGACACAGACACAGAGACACACAGATTGGAAAGGGAGGGTGCGCGGTAGTAGTTGGGAATGTGCGTACCGTGCGGGATGGGAGTGGGCGAGGAACACGGTCGTGGCCCCTGTTTTGGGTGCGTGTGATGACGTCGGTGTGTTGTGGGAAGGGAAGGTGCTGTGGCGGCGGCGCGTAATGGGCGTAGGCCGAAAAGAGAAAGGAACGTGGGCAGTGTGTTGGCACGCGTCGGTTCGACTGCGACGTTGATGGGCAGGGCAGGGCAAGGTTAATGGTGGTAGGAGTAGGCGTGTGGGCGCAAAAAATCTGCCGCTGCAGGCGGTGCCGTAACCGCCATGGCGGGAAGGAGAGAAAGAAAGAAAGAAAGAAACAAAAAAAAAAAAAAAGAAAAGGAGGGGGGGGTGGGCGAAAGTGGAGAGGCGGTGGTGTGAGAAGGGCGGGGGCGGAAGGAAGGCAGGAAGGACAAGAGGCGAGGCGACGGCTTGCTTTGTGTATCGGTCGGTCTCTGGCTATGCTTCGTTTTCTGCAGCAGGGTCGGTGCGCGGCGTGGCTCGCGGCAGTGGGAACGCCTGGTGGCTGGACGGCCAGCAATGCGGTTGGATGGGCGGCCACAGCACCGCACCTGTGCCCGAGGAGGAGACGCTGGCGGCGGGCCCTGAGGTGAGGCCGGCTCGGCTGGGGCTGTGGATGTGTAGGTGTGCGCCGCTGCTGCAACAACGAGTAAAACGCGAGAAGGAGGGATGGCGGTAGAGAGAGAAAAAAAAAAAAGGTCGTGTTGTGTTGATGCGCAGGCAGACGCGTACAGAGGGACGAGCCCGGTCTGCAGCAGGGTGTGGCCGTGCCGAGTGCAGAGCAGCGGCGGCTCGGTTCGGTTCGGCCCGGCCCGGCGGGCCGCGCTGTTGTCGCGGACGTGAGCGCCCCCTGGCGGGTGGCCGGAGGCGGCGCGGCGTGTTGGACGTGTGGCTGGTGGCAGTGCACAATTTGCGAGTGGCTGGCGGTGTGGTGTGGCGGTTGGCGCGTCGGGCGGCGGAGAGGTATGTGTTGCGGGCGCCCTTTGCTGCGCTGCGTCGTTGCGTGTGCCGTACAGGGCGGGCGCTTGTCGACTGTGTGGGCGGTGTGGCGAATTGGCGTGAAACGGCTGCCGAGAGGTGTGTGGTAGCGAGCCGGTCGGTGGTGTCGGTGCGAAGGGGAATGTGCGTGCGTTTGGCGGTTTCGGTGTGCTTTTTGCGGCGTGAGAGTGGGAATTAGTGGGGCCGGCTGTTGTGTTGGTTCCTTGTGTCTTGTGTCGCGTAGCTTGATGGCAACGTGGAAGGACGCCGGTTTCGTTTCGAGCCTTGCGTGTGGTTGTCGACGTTGACTGGTTGGCGTGTGCCGATGCACGTGCATGTGTGGGTCGCGAGTGCGTTTTTGGCTGGCTGTGTGTGTGTGTGTGTGTGTTGTTTTGGGGGGGAAGGGGGAGGCGGTGGTGAAAGTGCAGTCGTTGCCACGGGCGTCGTCGGGTGGGGCTGGGGCTGTGCGTCGTGGCGGAAAGGTGGTAGGTTGCGGGAAGCGAGCCCGTCGTTGATGGTGTCGCGTGAGTTGTGAATCGAGTGGGGCGCGGGGCGCGGGACAGGAGCAGCGTGCCGCTGCGTCGTGGTCGTCAGCAGAGGCTGTGCGTGTGCTTGTCCTTTTTGTGGGCGGTTCGTGCGAGGCGTTTTTGTTTTGTGTTGCCCTAGTTGTTAGTTTATTGTGTTTGTGTTTGTTATTTTGAGACGACGACTGGTTGGTGGCGTGCGCGCGAAGTGGCGGTGTGCGCTTCCCGTGTCGTTTGATTTTTTTGTTTTTGTGTGTTTTTTTTTGTTTTTTGCACTGGGCCCCGGTGGGTGGGTGCGTGTGTGTCGATTGCCGGCTGGCGAAAGGTGCGCCATCGGCGGGGTGGGTCGCCGGCACAAGTAGAGGCGGCGGCGTTGTTGCTGTTGTTGTGTGGTGTTTGTTTTGTTCGGCTGTGTCGGCGAGCTGTGTTGCGGTGCGTGTGAATGGTGGTGCAAAAGTGCTGGCGTTGGGGCTGCGACTGCGACGGCGGCGAGCCGCGGGCGCGCCATTGATAGTGATGTTGTGAACAGCGGCTGTGTACGGTAGTGGTGTTGTTGTAGCACGACGTGCATCCGGGCCGGCGCGGAAAGCGCAGTTGCGGGCGGTTGCCCTTCGGTGCCAGCCATGTCGCGTGAGCGGCGGGTTGCTCTGGTGTCGACACGTGGTGCTCTGGGTTGTTGTGTGGTGCCCTTTGGCCGGTGGGGGTGGTTCGCGTGTGTCTCGTTCGCGCTCGGTGTCTGGTCGTGGTCGTG
Organism: Schistocerca serialis cubense; assembly: GCF_023864345.2. NCBI lineage: Eukaryota > Metazoa > Arthropoda > Insecta > Orthoptera > Acrididae > Schistocerca > Schistocerca serialis. The sequence goes on from NW_026047912.1 coordinate 34,058, forward strand.
CTGCTCCCCCGTCTGTCGGCGGTTTCCGACGTCGTCTGTACGTTTTTTTTGTTCGTTTGCGGCGTGCCTGCCGACGTCCGTCCCGTCGCGACCTTTCAACCGAAAGTGTGGCGCCCGAAGGTGAACGAACGTAACCCTGACCTCGGCGCTTTACGCTGAGCCGAGCGAACCGAACCGAACCGAACCTAACCTGTGGTGTGGCGAGGTGAGCTCAGCCTGTGAGCCCCTAACGTCTACGTAAGGTAAGCTGTCCGGCTCACGCCTCACGTTTGAACGCTTTTCTAACCTACGTTTGACGCTTCTTAACCTAGCACCGACCCCTTAACCTAACGTGTAACCTAACCTAACCTAACCTCTGACGCCTGACGTGTTTGAATGCTTAACCTAAGTTTGACGCTTAACCTAACCCAAGTCCCCTTAACCTAACCCACGTCCACCTAACCTAACCTAACGTAGACGTGTAAACGTAATGTGTAACGCGTAACGTGTAAGGTCGGCTGTCGTGTGTGCTTGACGGCAGATTGGGTTGGTCTGTAGATTCGGATTGCGGTTTGCCTCGGTCGAGGGGTTGGGTCGGAAGCGGCGAGGGGCGGCGGCGCCTGTTGCGCAGGCGGCGTCCGTTTGCGGCGGGCAATTGTTGAGAAACGGCTGTGAATGTTGGCGGGCGAGAGGAGGAGGACGGCGCGCGATGTGGCCCGACGGCTGCGGGCCGATCGGGAAACGGCGGGAGGGCGACGGAAGGCGATGGGGCGGCGGAGGCGCGTTTGCACGGCCGTCATCGCCGCACGCCTCGGCTTGTGTGGCTGTGGCGCCGGCCGCGCTGGCCGGGCTGCCGCGGCGACGGTGTGGGAGTTTTGCCGAAGGTTTGGCCATTGTGGCGGGTCGTCGGCTGGGGCTGTGGGGGCGGCATTTGGGCGGGGGCGGCGATTCTCGGCGGGCCGACCCAGGCTGTAGCGCGCGGTAGCTGCAGTTTGGCCGTGGTTTGCGGCGCTGCCGTGGCGACTGGTTGGCGACTGTGGTGTGGCTGTGTGTAGCCCCATCCTCGGTGGTTTGAAAGGCGCGGGCGGTTGTGGCGCAGGTTTGGGGCTGCTCCGCACAGGCTGTCGGACGTTGGGCGGTAGCAAGCGCGGGAGGCGCGGCGCGGCGGCGCGCAGAGTGGCGGCCGCTCTCTCGGCCGTCCGCGCCCGCCCGCGACACTGGCTGGGCCTTGTGATTCTCTGCTCTGCTGCTGTGCTGTGCTTGCGTGCCTGCCGTCCCGCTCGCTCTCGCTGTGTGTTACGCGCGTCGTCGAAATGGCAGATCAGGCGGCTACGAACGAGACTGCTGCGGCACCCGCCGCCACCGGCACTACGAAGAAGGCCAAGTCTGCGTCGTCTGCGAAGAAGCCGCGCGCCAAGCCTGCGCACCCGCGCACCTCTGAGATGGTGACGGCCGCCATCAAGAGTCTGAAGGAGCGCGGCGGGTCGTCGCTGCAGGCGATCAAGAAGTACATAGCCGCGCACTACAAGCTGGACGCGGAGAAGCTGGCGCCGTTTATCAAGAAGTACCTCAAGTCGGCCGTCGTGGCGGGCGAGCTGGTGCAGACGAAGGGGAAGGGCGCGTCCGGCTCGTTCAAGCTTGCCGGCGCCGGCGGCGGGGGGGCGGCCGAGGGCGGCAAGGCTCGTGCTGGCGGTGCCAAGAAGAAGCGCGCCGCTCCGGCCAGCAAGGAGAAGAAGGGCGCCCGTGCGGCCGGCGCAAAGAAGGCTGGTGGCGTGAAGGCGGCGACCGGTCGGAAGGCGGGCGCCGCCAAGAAGGCGTCTGCGGCGTCGGCCGCTCCCGCGGGTGCGAAGAAGGCGGCTGCGGCCAAGCCGGCCAAGGCCAAGTCGCCGTCGAAGGCGAAGAAGGCCGCCAAGGTTCCGACGAAGAAGCCGAAGGCGCCGCGCCCGAAGAAGGCGACGACGCCGTCTAAGGCGAAGGCTTCGCCCAAGAAGAAGAAGTAGAGTAGAGGAGAAAGAGATGGGAATGGAAGGGTTTGGCGCTTGACTCCGTCGTCCCCACCCCCCGTCGTCGTCTAGTGGCGCGCAAGAGACGCGCGGCCCAAAACGGCCCTTCTCAGGGCCATCAAAGCACGTCGGGGAAGGTTTTGATTGTCGTGTTGCGTTTGGTGTGGGTGTCTGTCTGGCGTTTCTGTATGCCCGTGGGGATGCTGTTTGCGTGCCGTGGTGGTTGGATTGCGGGGGTCGGTGGCGGGTGTGGGCGGCGGTAGCGGTAAGCGGTGTTGTTGTTGTCGTGGTTGATTGTCGCCGTGTTTGTGGCGGCGGCCGACGGTTGGTTTTCTGTCGCGTTGTTTTGTTTGAATACGTTGGTTGGCTTGCCTGCGTTCGTTCTTCTCGGATGTCTGTCTTGTCGAGTCGTGTCTGGTCTTTGTTTTGTTTTGTTCCTTTGTGTGTGTGTGTGTGTGTGATGTTTTGCAACGGGGGGCACGTTGAGATGCGGAAGGAGTCGGCGGGGATTTCGGTGGCGTGTAGAGCGAGCGAGCGCGCCTGCCTGGCCGTTGGCCGTCGGAGTGGAGTGCGGGTTTTTTTTGTTTTCGAAACGAAAGCGGCGGCCGGCCAGCCACCCGTGCGGTGTGACGTCGGCCGTTGGGTATTGTGCGCTTTGAGCGCCGGGGAGGGATGATGTGTGATTGTTGCGCGCTGCTAGCAGGCAGGCAGAGTGAGCGGGTGTGGCGGACGGACGGGAAGTGGTGGTTTTTTGTTTTGTTTTTGGGTTGCGGGGCGAGAGGCAGGCGACCGACAAAGTTTGCTCGCGACGGAGAGATGTTAGTGGCCCTGAAAAGGGCCGTTTTTGTTTGTGCGGTGCGGTGCCGCGGCGCGGTTTAGGCGCGCTCGCCGCGGATGCGGCGCGCGAGCTGGATGTCCTTGGGCATGATGGTGACGCGCTTGGCGTGGATTGCGCACAGGTTGGTGTCTTCGAAGAGGCCGACGAGGTAGGCCTCGCTGGCCTCCTGCAGGGCCATGACTGCGGAGCTCTGGAAGCGCAGGTCGGTCTTGAAGTCCTGGGCGATCTCGCGCACTAGGCGCTGGAATGGCAGCTTGCGGATGAGCAGCTCTGTGCTCTTCTGGTAGCGCCTGATTTCTCGCAGGGCGACGGTGCCCGGCCTGTAGCGGTGGGGCTTCTTGACGCCTCCGGTGGCGGGCGCGCTCTTCCTCGCCGCCTTGGTGGCGAGCTGTTTGCGCGGCGCCTTTCCGCCGGTGGACTTGCGGGCCGTTTGCTTTGTGCGGGCCATGGCGGTAGCGGTAGCGGTAGCGGAGCGGCGTGCGTGGAGGTTAGGTGCGGCGCGGCGTCCGGTGCTGCCTTGACAACGGGCCCGCGCGCCTCCGTGCTGCGCTTATATGCCCTCGGTTGCGCGTGGTGGGGGGAGGGCGGGCCAGAGTCTATATAGGGGGGCGGCGGGCGCGCTGGGCGCAGACCGTAGCCGACTCGCCAGCCGCTGCAGCTGCTGTTTGTGCACGTTTTGCTTTGCCCGAGGAAGGAAGGATGACAGGCCGCGGCAAGGGAGGAAAGGGGCTCGGCAAGGGTGGCGCCAAGCGGCACCGCAAGGTGTTGCGCGACAACATCCAGGGCATCACGAAGCCCGCCATCCGCCGCCTGGCTCGCAGGGGCGGCGTGAAGCGCATCTCTGGTCTGATCTACGAGGAGACCCGCGGGGTGCTGAAGGTGTTCCTGGAGAACGTGATCCGCGACGCGGTGACGTACACTGAGCACGCCAAGCGCAAGACTGTGACGGCCATGGACGTGGTGTACGCCCTGAAGAGGCAGGGGCGCACCCTGTACGGTTTCGGCGGTTAGGCTGCGTCGCAGCGGGCGCTGGCCTTCCCGCGGCCGTGCTTGTGGGTGGGAGAGACTAGAAAACGGCCCTTTTCAGGGCCACCACACTGTTCGGAAGTTGAAAAGTGCGAAAGAGTCTGTGTTGTTGTTGCTGCGTGTGTGCGCTGTGTTGTTTGTTTGTTTGTTTCTTTCTTTCTTTCTTTCCGTTTGAGCGACGTGATGTGACTGGGAGGGGAGAAGGAAAGGAAACGTGTCATGTGGCTGGCTGTGTGTGGAGCTGCTTCGTTTGTGTGTCTTTGTATCGATCGCGACGGAGATGGCGGGCTGTGTGTTGTTGTGCGAGAGGCGGTGATTATTTGCTTGCGTGGTTTGTCTCTGTGTGTTTGTTTGCGGCGGCGTTGGGGTTTCCGAGGCAAGGCGTGTGGGCATAGGCGGCCGGATCAGCTGTTTCGTTCGTGTCGACGGCCGTTGCGCGCGGGAGTGGAGGGCGGTGTGTCGACACGCCTCCCTTTAACAATGGTCATTATTGCTGCCGTTGTCGGTTTGGAAGGCGACTGCGACCGTGCAAAATGTGTGTGTGTTGGGCCACACGGGCTGTGTGGACGACAAGATGGCGGACGTGCGCCGGCGGCGGCTGTGCTGTGACAGTGCAAAGTTAAAACAAAACAAGGTGCGGCGAGGACGACTGAAATTTTGCTTTGGACGTAGGTGTGTGTGGTGGCCCTGAAAAGGGCCGATTGTTGTGGGCCGAGCCGAGCCGGCAAAGCGCGTTGCGTGCAGGGGAGCACGCGGCGCTGCGATTGCCTGGCCTCCTTTAGGCCTTCTTCTCGGTCTTCTTTGGCAGCAGGACGGCCTGGATGTTGGGCAGGACACCACCCTGTGCGATGGTGACGCCCGACAGGAGCTTGTTGAGCTCCTCGTCGTTGCGGATGGCAAGCTGCAGGTGGCGCGGGATGATGCGCGTCTTCTTGTTGTCGCGGGCCGCGTTTCCGGCCAGCTCGAGCACCTCAGCCGCGAGGTACTCCATGACGGCGGCGAGGTAGACGGGCGCCCCGGCGCCGACGCGCTCTGCGTAGTTTCCCTTGCGCAGGAGGCGGTGGATTCTGCCGACCGGGAACTGGAGCCCAGCCCTGCTTGAGCGGGACTTTGACTTGCCCTTGACTTTGCCTCCCTTTCCGCGTCCGGACATGGCGATGGGCTAGCGACGGTGCACACGAAACGGAAACGAAAACGACCGGTGCGAGCGGCAGCGAGTCGAGCAGCGGAGTGCGTGCCGGCGCAGCCGGGGTGGGGGTGCTTTATGGGCTCGGGTGCGGCGGCCGGTTGCGCGCGCGCCCCATTGGTCGGCGGCCGCAACAGGGCGAGCTGGTAAAGGTGCGGCGGCGGCTGGCGGCGGGTGCCACTGTGTGGGGAGACGCTGACTAGAGCGGAGCGCTTGCTACTGGTGTTGCTGCTGCCGTACGTTGGTTCGAGATGCCGCCCAAGACTAGCGGGAAGGCCGCCAAGAAGGCTGGCAAGGCGCAGAAGAACATTTCGAAGGGCGACAAGAAGAAGAAGCGCAAGAGGAAGGAGAGCTATGCCATCTACATCTACAAGGTGCTGAAGCAGGTGCACCCTGACACGGGCATCTCGTCGAAGGCGATGAGCATCATGAACAGCTTCGTGAACGACATTTTCGAGCGCATTGCGGCCGAGGCTTCTCGCCTGGCGCACTACAACAAGCGCTCGACCATCACGTCCCGCGAGATCCAGACCGCTGTGCGGCTGTTGCTGCCTGGCGAGCTGGCCAAGCACGCCGTGAGCGAGGGCACGAAGGCGGTGACCAAGTACACGAGCTCCAAGTAAGGAGGTGGCTCTGGAATGGAAGGAAGGATGGAGAAGGCTCCTCCGTTGCGAGAGCGGCAAAACGGCCCTTTTCAGGGCCACCAACTTGCCTTTTGCGGGAAGGGCGGAATTGTTGTTGTTTGTGTGGACGGCTGTGATGTGTGTGTGTGCATTTTGATTGTGGGTGGGGGGGCGCGTCAAAGCGTGTTGCGCGGGGTACGGCCACGAGGTTGGTCGCCGTGGCGTGGAATGGTGGCACGCCTCGTTGGCGTGGTTTTTGACCCATTGGTGTTGTTGGTGTGTGTGTGTGTGTGAGACCCGTCTGCGAGGGGGGGACAGTGTGATCGGCGACTTTTGTGTCACCGTAACGACGGCCGTTTGCGGGTTTGTTTTTTTGCACATCATACATGGCGAGGGTGAAATGTGAAATGTTTTTGTTTGGTTTTTTTTGCCGCCCACTATTCCCTTTGCTGTACGCCGAGTTTGACAATGGTGCGACGTAACTGCAGCGTGGAGGTGTGTGAGTGACGTTGAAATGAACGTGCCATTAAGACGCATTGTTGTTGTATTGTACTGTACGTGTACGGCGACACGCACGATGATGTACCATTCGACTCTGATGTTTGATAGCCGTGTCTGACTGATTGCGTACGACGCACGCACACCGATGTCGTCATTCAAGATGCACGCTAGACGACGACGGCGGCGGCGGCGGTCGTTTGTTTGGCGAATGTCTGTACACGTGTTTGTCTGTGTCCATCCGGTATGTATTTGTTTGTTTGAAAGTGTTTTGTGTGTCGGTGACGTGGTCCGATCCGTCGCCCCCTGAGTAACTGTCGATCGGCGCGATAGACCGGCGTCACGCAACTGAACCGAAGTCTTGGGCACACCCGTCATACTGTTGTACACCGTCGCGCTGAGAACGGTAACGAAAGGTTGACTTTGATCGGTCGAATGTCTGGGCAGAACGTGAGGAATGAGGCGAGAGTGCAAGGAGGGGGGGGGGCAAAAGAGAGAGGAAGGGAAAAAGGGGAGAAACGCATTCGTAGAGCAACGGAACGTTCCCGTGTCGGAGGCGTATTGGAGCCGCACTGAAATGCGTTTAACGGCGGCGCGGCTGCAAGTGTCTGCCGTGGTGAACGTTACCTTTGACGGCTGCATTGGGCTTTGCCTTTGCTTTTGCTTTTGCTTTCGCTTTCGCGTTCGCTTTCGCTTTCCCGGATGTACGTAACGTTTGTTGATATGGTTCTGAGGAAGAGTGTATGACAGTGCCGTGCCGTCCATGTTCGTGTGCCCTCCCATTGTGTGTATGCTATTGTCTGTGTACTTGAATGATGTATGTAGGTGTTAGTGGACATGTTTTACCAGTGGGGGGAAATGGATCGTCGATAGTTGCCGTCACTCTGTCACGGTCGAGATGACGCACCCTCCGTACAGAAAGGTGTCGAGAAAGTGAGTGAGTGTGTGCGTCCGTGAATTGGCAGTGTTTGGAGGTGGGCGTGCCCTGGATGTGGCCCGGAAAAGGCTGTTCGTTAGGCGGTAGTGTTGTGTGGACAGGGGAGGGGCATGCGTAACGCTGCTGGCATGGCATTTCGGGAGATGGGAGGGGGCAAACGAGGAAACGAGGAGCGGCGGCCAAAGACGGGACGGGGAGGGGCGCGGTGTGGGTGGCTTGCGCCTGTGCTCGGCGTTGTGGTTTGTGCAAAAGAGGAGGAGAAAAACAATGTGAGTTGCCAGGGAGGGGAGCGGTGTTGTGTTGTGGTTGTCGTGGTGTAGCCGCAGACGCGGCTGTCAGTGAACGTGGCGAGACGGACGGATGCGCGGAGGGGCGGGGGCGGCGCATTTCGCCGGTGCCGTGCCGTGCCGTGCCGTGCCGTGCCGTGCCGTGCCGTGCCATGCCTGAAAGCCGCGTGGTCGCTGTGTTGTTGGTGGCGTGGGGGCGAGGAGAGTACCGTACGGGTGTGCTTGTGCGCCGGAAATGGCACACTGCGCCCGCCCGTCTTGGAGGCTGATGGCTGTGGTGTGGAAATGGGGCGCGGTGATGTTGAAGCAGTTGAAGAACAGAAAAGAAACCAAGAAAACGGAAGGCGTGATGCGGCGGTGGTGGTGAGAGCGGGAAAAACAAAACAAAAAAAAAAAAAACAACAAAAAAAAAGAAGGAAAAACAACAAGAAACAAAAAAGAAAACAAAAAGTCTATCAATATTAAAATGTAAATGGAAATGGAAATGGACCCAGGTATAACCTCCCTGCACAAATAGCAGAGAGTCCGATGATAATAAAAATGTGCCAGAATGTTAACGTCCCTACAAAACAAACCCAACGGTAATATTAATGAAAGAGTGAACCGTATGTAACATTGCAACAGACATAATGAAACCTGATAAATTGTATAAGGGCAGCAGCGTTGACCTTTGGCCCTGTATTCAGAATAAAAAGAGCCAAAGATCGTTACCCCAATGAAAAAGACACTGAAACACGTATGTAACATAGTAGCGATGGCGAGACGTTGTAGCATCTGTGACCAGAGAGTTTGCGCTGGACTGCGCGAGTGTTGCGAGCGGTTCTCAGTCAGTCAGTCTGTCTGTCAGTAGTCGTTGCGAGTCCGTAGCTCTGTGTAGTTGAGGGCTGTACTCTGTCAGTAGTCGTCGCGTGCAGTACGCTAATAGTCGTCATGCAGAGCGGTCGGTCAGTAGTAGCAGCCGAGTGCGGTTGTGTGATGTAGGTGGTCGGCAACACTGGTCAAGATGGTGAATAAGGTATACTGTTAATTAATATAATCATTAGATAATGAAAAAGTGTAATTATTCTCCAACAAGTTCCCCAATAATAATTTTTATTTCAAAAGCATTTTTCAAACATTTAATTTGTTATTGAACTAAAGAGTTCGTTGCACTTCACATTTCATTCCACTGCTTTGAAGAAAAATGTCACTAAAATCACAAAAAAAGAGAATATTATTATTTGCAAATGCAGTTCCTCCAAGCGCTGCGCAACAACCAGAGCAGAAATGTGACATCCATTTATTCGGAGGTAAGACTTTAATTCTGATTGTTTTGCACAGGGCCAAAGACCGATATTTCGGTTTAATTGAAGTTTCTTGTCACTGAACGGACGTTTGTAAATGTTGTGTGAAGACTTTATATTTGAGTCAGATTGCGAATTTCACATTTTTGTTGCCATTTTCAATACCTCTCATTGTGGGCGAGGTTACAATTAGCGCAATGTCCATTAGCATCCGTAAATAACATTGTCCATTATTTTAAATTTTGCTGGGAGGTTACAACACACACACACAAAAAAAAAAAAAAACAAAAAATTGCATTTATATCCGCTCCTCAATTGTAGATACCCCTTACACAGCTGTGTGCAATGAATGAGTGCTGGCTGGTAATTAATTGCACTCCTTGGAGGGAAATGCCATAGGAAGTAGTCTTTAAAAAGTGAATGTTTTTCGTTAAGAGACAAAAGTTACTTTAGAAAAAAAGTAATAGTGGGGCTTTTGTTGTTGAACAAAAGAAGTACAATGAACATACGTTATCAGATTTGCGCAATGCAGCGTCACACCACCTTTTGATTATAACACAATATACTATACATCGTCCCGAACCGTGACCAGAGTCGCGAGACGAGCAGAGCACGCCGCCGACGCCCGCTCAGTACAACCGTCGACCCGCTACTACTGTCGACCGACTACTACCTCTCCCGACTCGCGCTACAATATATATAACAACTGTTCCTGGCGACCCGGTGCGTGCCACTACTGTCGTCTGGCGCGGTCCAAGCGCCGACTAGCAGCGATAAAGAACTCTCTGGTCAGACAGAGATGCTGTCATGCCTCGCCATCGCTCTGGTAATGAATACATACGTGTTGCAGCGTGCGTACCACCGGAACACGCAGTGGCGGAGCCAAAGACTGTGTTGTCGAGGTCGAGTGCGAGTGGGAAGAGAGGCAGCGTCGGCACGGAGATGCAAGCGAGCGCGAGACGCACGGGGGCTGCGGCGTGGCGCGTTTGCGGTCGGCGCCTTTGGTGGCAACGGCCGGGACAAGCAGCGGTGTATGGTGTGGTGCGGGGCGGACAGGGGCGGCGGTGGACGGGGAGGAGGCGGCGCGACGACGGCATGGGGGCGAAAACGGGACGGGGGACGGCGGATGTTGAGAGGCGTCACGCGCGGACAGGACACAGACACAGAGACACACAGATTGGAAAGGGAGGGTGCGCGGTAGTAGTTGGGAATGTGCGTACCGTGCGGGATGGGAGTGGGCGAGGAACACGGTCGTGGCCCCTGTTTTGGGTGCGTGTGATGACGTCGGTGTGTTGTGGGAAGGGAAGGTGCTGTGGCGGCGGCGCGTAATGGGCGTAGGCCGAAAAGAGAAAGGAACGTGGGCAGTGTGTTGGCACGCGTCGGTTCGACTGCGACGTTGATGGGCAGGGCAGGGCAAGGTTAATGGTGGTAGGAGTAGGCGTGTGGGCGCAAAAAATCTGCCGCTGCAGGCGGTGCCGTAACCGCCATGGCGGGAAGGAGAGAAAGAAAGAAAGAAAGAAACAAAAAAAAAAAAAAAGAAAAGGAGGGGGGGGTGGGCGAAAGTGGAGAGGCGGTGGTGTGAGAAGGGCGGGGGCGGAAGGAAGGCAGGAAGGACAAGAGGCGAGGCGACGGCTTGCTTTGTGTATCGGTCGGTCTCTGGCTATGCTTCGTTTTCTGCAGCAGGGTCGGTGCGCGGCGTGGCTCGCGGCAGTGGGAACGCCTGGTGGCTGGACGGCCAGCAATGCGGTTGGATGGGCGGCCACAGCACCGCACCTGTGCCCGAGGAGGAGACGCTGGCGGCGGGCCCTGAGGTGAGGCCGGCTCGGCTGGGGCTGTGGATGTGTAGGTGTGCGCCGCTGCTGCAACAACGAGTAAAACGCGAGAAGGAGGGATGGCGGTAGAGAGAGAAAAAAAAAAAAGGTCGTGTTGTGTTGATGCGCAGGCAGACGCGTACAGAGGGACGAGCCCGGTCTGCAGCAGGGTGTGGCCGTGCCGAGTGCAGAGCAGCGGCGGCTCGGTTCGGTTCGGCCCGGCCCGGCGGGCCGCGCTGTTGTCGCGGACGTGAGCGCCCCCTGGCGGGTGGCCGGAGGCGGCGCGGCGTGTTGGACGTGTGGCTGGTGGCAGTGCACAATTTGCGAGTGGCTGGCGGTGTGGTGTGGCGGTTGGCGCGTCGGGCGGCGGAGAGGTATGTGTTGCGGGCGCCCTTTGCTGCGCTGCGTCGTTGCGTGTGCCGTACAGGGCGGGCGCTTGTCGACTGTGTGGGCGGTGTGGCGAATTGGCGTGAAACGGCTGCCGAGAGGTGTGTGGTAGCGAGCCGGTCGGTGGTGTCGGTGCGAAGGGGAATGTGCGTGCGTTTGGCGGTTTCGGTGTGCTTTTTGCGGCGTGAGAGTGGGAATTAGTGGGGCCGGCTGTTGTGTTGGTTCCTTGTGTCTTGTGTCGCGTAGCTTGATGGCAACGTGGAAGGACGCCGGTTTCGTTTCGAGCCTTGCGTGTGGTTGTCGACGTTGACTGGTTGGCGTGTGCCGATGCACGTGCATGTGTGGGTCGCGAGTGCGTTTTTGGCTGGCTGTGTGTGTGTGTGTGTGTGTTGTTTTGGGGGGGAAGGGGGAGGCGGTGGTGAAAGTGCAGTCGTTGCCACGGGCGTCGTCGGGTGGGGCTGGGGCTGTGCGTCGTGGCGGAAAGGTGGTAGGTTGCGGGAAGCGAGCCCGTCGTTGACGGTGTCGCGTGAGTTGTGAATCGAGTGGGGCGCGGGGCGCGGGACAGGAGCAGCGTGCCGCTGCGTCGTGGTCGTCAGCAGAGGCTGTGCGTGTGCTTGTCCTTTTTGTGGGCGGTTCGTGCGAGGCGTTTTTGTTTTGTGTTGCCCTAGTTGTTAGTTTATTGTGTTTGTGTTTGTTATTTTGAGACGACGACTGGTTGGTGGCGTGCGCGCGAAGTGGCGGTGTGCGCTTCCCGTGTCGTTTGATTTTTTTGTTTTTGTGTGTTTTTTTTTGTTTTTTGCACTGGGCCCCGGTGGGTGGGTGCGTGTGTGTCGATTGCCGGCTGGCGAAAGGTGCGCCATCGGCGGGGTGGGTCGCCGGCACAAGTAGAGGCGGCGGCGTTGTTGCTGTTGTTGTGTGGTGTTTGTTTTGTTCGGCTGTGTCGGCGAGCTGTGTTGCGGTGCGTGTGAATGGTGGTGCAAAAGTGCTGGCGTTGGGGCTGCGACTGCGACGGCGGCGAGCCGCGGGCGCGCCATTGATAGTGATGTTGTGAACAGCGGCTGTGTACGGTAGTGGTGTTGTTGTAGCACGACGTGCATCCGGGCCGGCGCGGAAAGCGCAGTTGCGGGCGGTTGCCCTTCGGTGCCAGCCATGTCGCGTGAGCGGCGGGTTGCTCTGGTGTCGACACGTGGTGCTCTGGGTTGTTGTGTGGTGCCCTTTGGCCGGTGGGGGTGGTTCGCGTGTGTCTCGTTCGCGCTCGGTGTCTGGTCGTGGTCGTGCTGCTCCCCCGTCTGTCGGCGGTTTCCGACGTCGTCTGTACGTTTTTTTTGTTCGTTTGCGGCGTGCCTGCCGACGTCCGTCCCGTCGCGACCTTTCAACCGAAAGTGTGGCGCCCGAAGGTGAACGAACGTAACCCTGACCTCGGCGCTTTACGCTGAGCCGAGCGAACCGAACCGAACCGAACCTAACCTGTGGTGTGGCGAGGTGAGCTCAGCCTGTGAGCCCCTAACGTCTACGTAAGGTAAGCTGTCCGGCTCACGCCTCACGTTTGAACGCTTTTCTAACCTACGTTTGACGCTTCTTAACCTAGCACCGACCCCTTAACCTAACGTGTAACCTAACCTAACCTAACCTCTGACGCCTGACGTGTTTGAATGCTTAACCTAAGTTTGACGCTTAACCTAACCCAAGTCCCCTTAACCTAACCCACGTCCACCTAACCTAACCTAACGTAGACGTGTAAACGTAATGTGTAACGCGTAACGTGTAAGGTCGGCTGTCGTGTGTGCTTGACGGCAGATTGGGTTGGTCTGTAGATTCGGATTGCGGTTTGCCTCGGTCGAGGGGTTGGGTCGGAAGCGGCGAGGGGCGGCGGCGCCTGTTGCGCAGGCGGCGTCCGTTTGCGGCGGGCAATTGTTGAGAAACGGCTGTGAATGTTGGCGGGCGAGAGGAGGAGGACGGCGCGCGATGTGGCCCGACGGCTGCGGGCCGATCGGGAAACGGCGGGAGGGCGACGGAAGGCGATGGGGCGGCGGAGGCGCGTTTGCACGGCCGTCATCGCCGCACGCCTCGGCTTGTGTGGCTGTGGCGCCGGCCGCGCTGGCCGGGCTGCCGCGGCGACGGTGTGGGAGTTTTGCCGAAGGTTTGGCCATTGTGGCGGGTCGTCGGCTGGGGCTGTGGGGGCGGCATTTGGGCGGGGGCGGCGATTCTCGGCGGGCCGACCCAGGCTGTAGCGCGCGGTAGCTGCAGTTTGGCCGTGGTTTGCGGCGCTGCCGTGGCGACTGGTTGGCGACTGTGGTGTGGCTGTGTGTAGCCCCATCCTCGGTGGTTTGAAAGGCGCGGGCGGTTGTGGCGCAGGTTTGGGGCTGCTCCGCACAGGCTGTCGGACGTTGGGCGGTAGCAAGCGCGGGAGGCGCGGCGCGGCGGCGCGCAGAGTGGCGGCCGCTCTCTCGGCCGTCCGCGCCCGCCCGCGACACTGGCTGGGCCTTGTGATTCTCTGCTCTGCTGCTGTGCTGTGCTTGCGTGCCTGCCGTCCCGCTCGCTCTCGCTGTGTGTTACGCGCGTCGTCGAAATGGCAGATCAGGCGGCTACGAACGAGACTGCTGCGGCACCCGCCGCCACCGGCACTACGAAGAAGGCCAAGTCTGCGTCGTCTGCGAAGAAGCCGCGCGCCAAGCCTGCGCACCCGCGCACCTCTGAGATGGTGACGGCCGCCATCAAGAGTCTGAAGGAGCGCGGCGGGTCGTCGCTGCAGGCGATCAAGAAGTACATAGCCGCGCACTACAAGCTGGACGCGGAGAAGCTGGCGCCGTTTATCAAGAAGTACCTCAAGTCGGCCGTCGTGGCGGGCGAGCTGGTGCAGACGAAGGGGAAGGGCGCGTCCGGCTCGTTCAAGCTTGCCGGCGCCGGCGGCGGGGGGGCGGCCGAGGGCGGCAAGGCTCGTGCTGGCGGTGCCAAGAAGAAGCGCGCCGCTCCGGCCAGCAAGGAGAAGAAGGGCGCCCGTGCGGCCGGCGCAAAGAAGGCTGGTGGCGTGAAGGCGGCGACCGGTCGGAAGGCGGGCGCCGCCAAGAAGGCGTCTGCGGCGTCGGCCGCTCCCGCGGGTGCGAAGAAGGCGGCTGCGGCCAAGCCGGCCAAGGCCAAGTCGCCGTCGAAGGCGAAGAAGGCCGCCAAGGTTCCGACGAAGAAGCCGAAGGCGCCGCGCCCGAAGAAGGCGACGACGCCGTCTAAGGCGAAGGCTTCGCCCAAGAAGAAGAAGTAGAGTAGAGGAGAAAGAGATGGGAATGGAAGGGTTTGGCGCTTGACTCCGTCGTCCCCACCCCCCGTCGTCGTCTAGTGGCGCGCAAGAGACGCGCGGCCCAAAACGGCCCTTCTCAGGGCCATCAAAGCACGTCGGGGAAGGTTTTGATTGTCGTGTTGCGTTTGGTGTGGGTGTCTGTCTGGCGTTTCTGTATGCCCGTGGGGATGCTGTTTGCGTGCCGTGGTGGTTGGATTGCGGGGGTCGGTGGCGGGTGTGGGCGGCGGTAGCGGTAAGCGGTGTTGTTGTTGTCGTGGTTGATTGTCGCCGTGTTTGTGGCGGCGGCCGACGGTTGGTTTTCTGTCGCGTTGTTTTGTTTGAATACGTTGGTTGGCTTGCCTGCGTTCGTTCTTCTCGGATGTCTGTCTTGTCGAGTCGTGTCTGGTCTTTGTTTTGTTTTGTTCCTTTGTGTGTGTGTGTGTGTGTGATGTTTTGCAACGGGGGGCACGTTGAGATGCGGAAGGAGTCGGCGGGGATTTCGGTGGCGTGTAGAGCGAGCGAGCGCGCCTGCCTGGCCGTTGGCCGTCGGAGTGGAGTGCGGGTTTTTTTTTGTTTTCGAAACGAAAGCGGCGGCCGGCCAGCCACCCGTGCGGTGTGACGTCGGCCGTTGGGTATTGTGCGCTTTGAGCGCCGGGGAGGGATGATGTGTGATTGTTGCGCGCTGCTAGCAGGCAGGCAGAGTGAGCGGGTGTGGCGGACGGACGGGAAGTGGTGGTTTTTTGTTTTGTTTTTGGGTTGCGGGGCGAGAGGCA
>NW_026047913.1:5000-10000 GCF_023864345.2 Schistocerca serialis cubense
TGGGCAAATATATTTCTCCGATGCTGAGCGATCAGCTAGGAAGCGCCCCATCCATGTCGGTACTCGTACGCGTCGCACTCGCAGTCGCAAAAAACGCTGGGCAAATATATTTCTCGGAAGAGTAATGACAGTCCGAGCCTCCTGCGTGGGAAGAGTCTTTCTAGGCCCTGACCCACGGGAAGCGTGTAGCTTCCCCCATCCCGGACATTTCACGTCGTCACACTACCGGTATTGACTAATAGACTGATTGCTGATAATCATTAGCCACACACTGGGGAAACGGCCGACAGGGGCGGCAACATAGTGGAGCCGCAGTGTCACTAATGTACAGAGATAGAACAGTTTCGACTGGAACCAGAGTAACCGTATACACGGCACTGATTAGTAATAGATGCAGAGCCATCAGAATACAGATAATATATACAACCGTCCCTATACATGCTGAAAGACTCTGCACACAATGAGAACCACACGTCAGCCAGACACTATCACACACTACTCTCTGCCTCTAACAGGCACACACACAATATCTAACCACCAGCATGGAAGAACATCCGGTGCATCCTCTCCGCCACATTACACAATCCACACTATCATAACCAGACCGGGAGGTCCACCCAGAAAACAGAATATCCCACCCTTCCGACATCCGCCATTGCCTCAGCTAAGCCACGAACACCCACACATGTCCTACACAGGGGTGCACCCAACATCACAATACTGCCTCCTGTCACAGTACACAAACAATGGCAGGAATGAAAGACACAGATCTGCCACAACCTTGGAATCGGAGCGCCGCCTGTCATGAGCCACAAGTGCATCCTGACGTGACAAATCGGATGATCCCGCAGGCATGCACTTACGATAATCACTATCAACGAACCTGCCGCCCCCTCCCCCCCCAAAATACACCTTTCCCTACAACGTGTACCTTAACCCTAAGCTATATTGTACCTTAACCTAAGCGATATTGTACCTTAACCTAAGGTATATCGTACCTTAACCTAACCTACATTGCGCCTTCACCTAACCTACGTTGTACCTTAACCTAACCTACGTTGTACCTTAACCTAACCTACGTTGTACCTTAACCTAACCTACGTTGTACCTTAACCTAACCTACGTTGTACCTTAACCTAACCTACGTTGTACCTTAACCTAACCTACGTTGTACCTTAACCTAACCTACGTTGTACCTTAACCTAACCTACGTTGTACCTTAACCTAACCTACGTTGTGCCTTAACCTAACCTACGTTGTGCCTTAACCTAACCTACGTTGTGCCCTTAACCTAACCTACGTTGTGCCTTAACCTAACCTATGTTGTGCCTTAACCTAACCTATGTTGTGCCTTAACCTAACCTATGTTGTGCCTTAACCTAACCTATGTTGTGCCCTTAACCTAACCTATGTTGTGCCTTAACCTAACCTATGTTGTGCCTTAACCTAACCTATGTTGTGCCTTAACCTAACCTATGTTGTGCCTTAACCTAACCTACGTTGTGCCTTAACCTAACCTACGTTGTGCCTTAACCTAACCTACGTTGTGCCTTAACCTAACCTACGTTGTGCCTTAACCTACCTACGTTGTGCCTTAACCCTAACCTACGTTGTGCCTTAACCTAACCTACGTTGTGCCTTAACCTAACCTACGTTGTGCCTTAACCTAACCTACGTTGTGCCTTAACCTAACCTACGTTGTGCCTTAACCTAACCTACGTTGTGCCTTAACCTAACCTACGTTGTGCCTTAACCTAACCTACGTTGTGCCTTAACCTAACCTACGTTGTGCCTTAACCTAACCTACGTTGTGCCTTAACCTAACCTACGTTGTGCCTTAACCTAACCTACGTTGTGCTTAACCTAACCTACGTTGTGCCTTAACCTAACCTACGTTGTGCCTTAACCTAACCTACGTTGTGCCTTAACCTAACCTACGTTGTGCCTTAACCTAACCTACGTTGTGCCTTAACCTAACCTACGTTGTGCCTTAACCTAACCTACGTTGTGCCTTAACCTAACCTACGTTGTTCATTGCTAACCTAACCTACGTTGTGCCTTAACCTAACCTACGTTGTGCCTTAACCTAACCTACGTTGTGCCCTTAACCTAACCTACGTTGTGCCTTAACCTAACCTATGTTGTGCCTTAACCTAACCTATGTTGTGCCATTAACCTAACCTATGTTGTGCCTTAACCTAACCTATGTTGTGCCTTAACCTAACCTATGTTGTGCCTTAACCTAACCTATGTTGTGCCTTAACCTAACCTATGTTGTGCCTTAACCTAACCTATGTTGTGCCTTAACCTAACCTATGTTGTGCCTTAACCTAACCTATGTTGTGCCTTAACCTAACCTACGTTGTGCCTTAACCTAACCCATATTGTACCTTAACCTAACCCATATTGTACCTTAACCTAACCCATATTGTACCTTAACCTAACCCATATTGTACCTTAACCTAACCCATATTGTACCTTAACGTAACCTAATTTGTGCCTTAACGTAACCTAATTTGTGCCTTAACGTAACCTAATTTGTGCCTTAACGTAACCTAATTTGTGCCTTAACGTAACCTAATTTGTGCCTTAACGTAACCTAATTTGTGCCTTAACGTAAACCTAATTTGTGCCTTAACGTAACCTAATTTGTGCCTTAACGTAACCTAATTTGTGCCTTAACGTAACCTAATTTGTGCCTTAACGTAACCTAATTTGTGCCTTAACGTAACCTAATTTGTGCCTTAACGTAACCTAATTTGTGCCTTAACGTAACCTAATTTGTGCCTTAACGTAACCTAATTTGTGCCCTTAACGTAACCTAATTTGTGCCTTAACGTAACCTAATTTGTGCCTTAACGTAACCTAATTTGTGCCTTAACGTAACCTAATTTGTGCCTTAACGTAACCTAATTTGTGCCTTAACGTAACCTAATTTGTGCCTTAACGTAACCTAATTTGTGCCTTAACGTAACCTAATTTGTGCCTTAACGTAACCTAATTTGTGCCTTAACGTAACCCATGTTGTGCCTTAACGTAACCCATGTTGTGCCTTAACGTAACCCAATTTGTGCCTTAACGTAACCCATGTTGTGCCTTAACCTAACCTATATTGTGCCTCAACCTAACCTATATTGCGCCTTAACCTGACGCACGTTGTCGCTGAACCTGCTCTGTAATTGTTATGCAACTCGTTAAATTAGTGTAGTGTTGCCTAACCGCAACCCCTCGCAATATAGTTCGCTATTCGCACTGCCCGGTCCCCCTGTGTATCGCGTCATTGTTAAACACACCTTGCAGGTGTTGCTGACTTTCCACATGCTCCTGCTATACACTGTAATGTGGATAGCAGCAGGACGTACATGCCCCCCCCCCCTTCCCCCCTGCCTTCGCAAGCTGGTCGTTGAGAAGTTTGCATGTTCAATGCCCTTCGCATGCCGACGTACTCAGCCTACGTTGTGGTAACGGCCTGTCACCTGTCCGCCGATGTACGCAAAACCCACAACTGTACTGCACATTGGTCCGTATGTACTGAATGATACATCGTGGCACATGTGTGACCGTACGACGACTGCGCCTAGCAACGGCAGACCATACAGTCCAAATATTGTGCACGCAGCTACGTGTCGTCTCCCTATAAGAGCTGGATTGCAGTGTGGTACGCCATTCAGACGTGTGGGAGGAACGGACGCCCTGGATGGCGATCAGCATGAGCAGTCTGTTGATGTAGTGGAGCGTGTATTCGGACGTAGTCGTCTCT
Source organism: Schistocerca serialis cubense (assembly GCF_023864345.2). Taxonomy (NCBI): domain Eukaryota; kingdom Metazoa; phylum Arthropoda; class Insecta; order Orthoptera; family Acrididae; genus Schistocerca; species Schistocerca serialis. Next base: position 8,761 of record NW_026047913.1, read on the forward strand.
CTCACACACCGTGATAGCATGTTGCACCGCGTTCCACATCTGCGACATCCTGCAGAGGCCGGCTGACAGTCGTTCGCGCAATGGACACCGCATACGTACGGGGGGCTACCTTCCACGTGTTCTCGAGGCGTGCACATGTTTGTTGCGTCTATGTGGGGCAGACGTAGTGTGTTGTGACACCTGACACAGGCATGCAATACTCGTTGCAAATGGCGATGGACGTCTACGTTTGCTGGTGACGTTACGCAAATGAACAACAGGTAACCCGTTGTGGGTGCGGTTGTTCTCGCTAGAGGTGAATCAGTGTTGGCGACGATCGGTCGAGCTATTAACCGGTTGTTTCAGGGATACCCACCATGCCCACGAACGTGAAAGGGGACCCACCATGCCCACGAACGCGAAAGGGGGATCTGGGTGTGAGGCGATACGCGGCGGTGGCTGGGTGGGACCGTCCCCGGCCGGTGAGGGGGGGCCGCCCGGCGTGCTGGCAGCGCGGTGCGTGGGCGCACGCGCTACAGCCGGCTGGTGGGGGCGGCCAGTGGCAGGCGCGCCGGCCGGACGGACGCGGCAGGCGGCGCAGCTGCGCGCCGGCGCCCCCTGCTCGCGGCGCCTTGCGGCCAAAGTAGGTCCTCGCGGGCCCAGGTGCGAAGCGCGGTGGCCATCTGCAGTGTGCTGGTCCGATTGAGGACTGTGTGCGCTGAGGATGCGCCGCCGCCCGGCGCTCGGCGCCGCGACGCCGTCTGCTGCTCGGTCGCCCCAGCGGTTCTCGCAGGTGGTTTGTATCGCAGCTGTGCGGACGTGTTGGCGCGTGCGCTGTGCTGGGAGAGTTCGCTTCGGCACCCCAAGTGGGGCTTTTGTCCCTTCTGTGGCGCTGGCGTTGGAGCTGCCGGTCACCGTAGGTGGCGCGTGTTGTCTCCCGCCGGCAATGCCACGACAGGCACGCTCCCGGGCCTCTGTCGGCAGCGGCAAGCTCAGTTGGGAGCACGGGTGGTCGCACCTAAAGCGTCTACTCGCCTAACTCCGGGCGATTGCGCCTCTCTCGAACCCGACCAAGTACTTAGGACGGCGCTGCGCGCCGCCGGGACCTGAGAGGGTTTCGAGGTGTGTTGTGCAGGGGAGCTCAGCCTCCTCCTGTTTTGCAGAATAATTGAGCGGACGCTTGCGTGTTCGCGCGGGCCCCCGGGACACACTCCGGGCGGCCGGCTGCTCAGCTCTAGTTGACGCAGCTCCCTGGTTGATC
>NW_026047913.1:17500-22500 GCF_023864345.2 Schistocerca serialis cubense
AACCATGCTGGCAAAACAGTATCGCCATCTATGCGAATCTGACAACACTAGGTCCGCCATGTCGAGCGCACCACAAAACATACCGCCATCTGTAGGTCTCCCTCAGCATGAGCTCCTGCAACGACGATACCGCCATCTATGGGACGCCAAGCCGACTAAGACATCGATGGGCCCACAGTGCCCATCTTTCGACGCCACCCACAAAGCATGCAGCCTGTGTCGACCACAGCACCCAAACGCCAGTGCCTCTGCCGCACGAAGTCGTGGACCGGCAATCACACCACCCGCACCCGCTCGTGCCCCACCCCAACCGCCAAACTCGCAACGCCAGCGGATGAACGGCGGAAGTTTCCCGCAGTCGTAATGTGCAATCCACACCTATAACTTGCGTTTCATGAAGAGTTATGTCCAATATGCGACATTCCCGCTGTCCCTATACATGAGCTGCGAGCTGTACCACGTACAAGCTACAGACGCGATCGCATTGCTCACTGTACGGATTCCCATGCCGAGCGATCAGCTACGAAGCGCCCCATCCACGTCGGTACCCTTGGGCGTTGCACTCGCAGTCGCAAAAAACGTTGGGCAAATATATTTCTCCGATGCTGAGCGATCAGCTAGGAAGCGCCCCATCCATGTCGGTACTCGTACGCGTCGCACTCGCAGTCGCAAAAAACGCTGGGCAAATATATTTCTCGGAAGAGTAATGACAGTCCGAGCCTCCTGCGTGGGAAGAGTCTTTCTAGGCCCTGACCCACGGGAAGCGTGTAGCTTCCCCCATCCCGGACATTTCACGTCGTCACACTACCGGTATTGACTAATAGACTGATTGCTGATAATCATTAGCCACACACTGGGGGAAACGGCCGACAGGGGCGGCAACATAGTGGAGCCGCAGTGTCACTAATGTACAGAGATAGAACAGTTTCGACTGGAACCAGAGTAACCGTATACACGGCACTGATTAGTAATAGATGCAGAGCCATCAGAATACAGATAATATATACAACCGTCCCTATACATGCTGAAAGACTCTGCACACAATGAGAACCACACGTCAGCCAGACACTATCACACACTACTCTCTGCCTCTAACAGGCACACACACAATATCTAACCACCAGCATGGAAGAACATCCGGTGCATCCTCTCCGCCACATTACACAATCCACACTATCATAACCAGACCGGGAGGTCCACCCAGAAAACAGAATATCCCACCCTTCCGACATCCGCCATTGCTCAGCTAAGCCACGAACACCCACACATGTCCTACACAGGGGTGCACCCAACATCACAATACTGCCTCCTGTCACAGTACACAAACAATGGCAGGAATGAAAGACACAGATCTGCCACAACCTTGGAATCGGAGCGCCGCCTGTCATGAGCCACAAGTGCATCCTGACGTGACAAATCGGATGATCCCGCAGGCATGCACTTACGATAATCACTATCAACGAACCTGCCGCCCCCTCCCCCCCCAAAATACACCTTTCCCTACAACGTGTACCTTAACCTAAGCTATATTGTACCTTAACCTAAGCGATATTGTACCTTAACCTAAGGTATATCGTACCTTAACCTAACCTACATTGCGCCTTCACCTAACCTACGTTGTACCTTAACCTAACCTACGTTGTACCTTAACCTAACCTACGTTGTACCTTAACCTAACCTACGTTGTACCTTAACCTAACCTACGTTGTACCTTAACCTAACCTACGTTGTACCTTAACCTAACCTACGTTGTACCTTAACCTAACCTACGTTGTACCTTAACCTAACCTACGTTGTACCTTAACCTAACCTACGTTGTGCCTTAACCTAACCTACGTTGTGCCTTAACCTAACCTACGTTGTGCCTTAACCTAACCTACGTTGTGCCTTAACCTAACCTATGTTGTGCCTTAACCTAACCTATGTTGTGCCTTAACCTAACCTATGTTGTGCCTTAACCTAACCTATGTTGTGCCTTAACCTAACCTATGTTGTGCCTTAACCTAACCTATGTTGTGCCTTAACCTAACCTATGTTGTGCCTTAACCTAACCTATGTTGTGCCTTAACCTAACCTACGTTGTGCCTTAACCTAACCTACGTTGTGCCTTAACCTAACCTACGTTGTGCCTTAACCTAACCTACGTTGTGCCTTAACCTAACCTACGTTGTGCCTTAACCTAACCTACGTTGTGCCTTAACCTAACCTACGTTGTGCCTTAACCTAACCTACGTTGTGCCTTAACCTAACCTACGTTGTGCCTTAACCTAACCTACGTTGTGCCTTAACCTAACCTACGTTGTGCCTTAACCTAACCTACGTTGTGCCTTAACCTAACCTACGTTGTGCCTTAACCTAACCTACGTTGTGCCTTAACCTAACCTACGTTGTGCCTTAACCTAACCTACGTTGTGCCTTAACCTAACCTACGTTGTGCCTTAACCTAACCTACGTTGTGCCTTAACCTAACCTACGTTGTGCCTTAACCTAACCTACGTTGTGCCTTAACCTAACCTACGTTGTGCCTTAACCTAACCTACGTTGTGCCTTAACCTAACCTACGTTGTGCCTTAACCTAACCTACGTTGTGCCTTAACCTAACCTACGTTGTGCCTTAACCTAACCTACGTTGTGCCTTAACCTAACCTACGTTGTGCCTTAACCTAACCTACGTTGTGCCTTAACCTAACCTACGTTGTGCCTTAACCTAACCTACGTTGTGCCTTAACCTAACCTACGTTGTGCCTTAACCTAACCTATGTTGTGCCTTAACCTAACCTATGTTGTGCCTTAACCTAACCTATGTTGTGCCTTAACCTAACCTATGTTGTGCCTTAACCTAACCTATGTTGTGCCTTAACCTAACCTATGTTGTGCCTTAACCTAACCTATGTTGTGCCTTAACCTAACCTATGTTGTGCCTTAACCTAACCTATGTTGTGCCTTAACCTAACCTATGTTGTGCCTTAACCTAACCTACGTTGTGCCTTAACCTAACCCATATTGTACCTTAACCTAACCCATATTGTACCTTAACCTAACCCATATTGTACCTTAACCTAACCCATATTGTACCTTAACCTAACCCATATTGTACCTTAACGTAACCTAATTTGTGCCTTAACGTAACCTAATTTGTGCCTTAACGTAACCTAATTTGTGCCTTAACGTAACCTAATTTGTGCCTTAACGTAACCTAATTTGTGCCTTAACGTAACCTAATTTGTGCCTTAACGTAACCTAATTTGTGCCTTAACGTAACCTAATTTGTGCCTTAACGTAACCTAATTTGTGCCTTAACGTAACCTAATTTGTGCCTTAACGTAACCTAATTTGTGCCTTAACGTAACCTAATTTGTGCCTTAACGTAACCTAATTTGTGCCTTAACGTAACCTAATTTGTGCCTTAACGTAACCTAATTTGTGCCTTAACGTAACCTAATTTGTGCCTTAACGTAACCTAATTTGTGCCTTAACGTAACCTAATTTGTGCCTTAACGTAACCTAATTTGTGCCTTAACGTAACCTAATTTGTGCCTTAACGTAACCTAATTTGTGCCTTAACGTAACCTAATTTGTGCCTTAACGTAACCTAATTTGTGCCTTAACGTAACCTAATTTGTGCCTTAACGTAACCCATGTTGTGCCTTAACGTAACCCATGTTGTGCCTTAACGTAACCCAATTTGTGCCTTAACGTAACCCATGTTGTGCCTTAACCTAACCTATATTGTGCCTCAACCTAACCTATATTGCGCCTTAACCTGACGCACGTTGTCGCTGAACCTGCTCTGTAATTGTTATGCAACTCGTTAAATTAGTGTAGTGTTGCCTAACCGCAACCCTCGCAATATAGTTCGCTATTCGCACTGCCCGGTCCCCTGTGTATCGCGTCATGTTAAACACCTTGCAGGTGTTGCTGACTTTCCACATGCTCCTGCTATACACTGTAATGTGGATAGCAGCAGGACGTACATGCCCCCCCCCCTTCCCCCCTGCCTTCGCAAGCTGGTCGTTGAGAAGTTTGCATGTTCAATGCCCTTCGCATGCCGACGTACTCAGCCTACGTTGTGGTACGGCCTGTCACCTGTCCGCCGATGTACGCAAAACCCACAAACTGTACTGCACATTGGTCCGTATGTACTGAATGATACATCGTGGCACATGTGTGACCGTACGACGACTGCGCCTAGCAACGGCAGACCATACAGTCCAAATATTGTGCACGCAGCTACGTGTCGTCTCCCTATAAGAGCTGGATTGCAGTGTGGTACGCCATTCAGACGTGTGGGAGGAACGGACGCCCTGGATGGCGATCAGCATGAGCAGTCTGTTGATGTAGTGGAGCGTGTATTCGGACGTAGTCGTCTCTTCTCACACACCGTGATAGCATGTTGCACCGCGTTCCACATCTGCGACATCCTGCAGAGGCCGGCTGACAGTCGTTCGCGCAATGGACACCGCATACGTACGGGGGCTACCTTCCACGTGTTCTCGAGGCGTGCACATGTTGTTGCGTCTATGTGGGCAGACGTAGTGTGTTGTGACACCTGACACAGGCATGCAATACTCGTTGCAAATGGCGATGGACGTCTACGTTTGCTGGTGACGTTACGCAAATGAACAACAGGTAACCCGTTGTGGTGCGGTTGTTCTCGCTAGAGGTGAATCAGTGTTGGCGACGATCGGTCGAGCTATTAACCGGTTGTTTCAGGGATACCCACCATGCCCACGAACGTGAAAGGGGACCCACCATGCCCACGAACGCGAAAGGGGATCTGGGTGTGAGGCGATACGCGGCGGTGGCTGGGTGGGACCGTCCCCGGCCGGTGAGGGGGGGCCGCCCGGCGTGCTGGCAGCGCGGTGCGTGGGCGCACGCGCTACAGCCGGCTGGTGGGGGCGGCCAGTGGCAGGCGCGCCGGCCGACGGACGCGGCAGGCGGCGCAGCTGCGCGCCGGCGCCCCCTGCTCGCGGCGCCTTGCGGCCAAAGTAGGTCCTCGC
>NW_026047913.1:32500-37500 GCF_023864345.2 Schistocerca serialis cubense
CTACGTTGTGCCTTAACCTAACCTATGTTGTGCCTTAACCTAACCTATGTTGTGCCTTAACCTAACCTATGTTGTGCCTTAACCTAACCTATGTTGTGCCTTAACCTAACCTATGTTGTGCCTTAACCTAACCTACGTTGTGCCTTAACCTAACCTACGTTGTGCCTTAACCTAACCTACGTTGTGCCTTAACCTAACCTACGTTGTGCCTTAACCTAACCTACGTTGTGCCTTAACCTAACCTACGTTGTGCCTTAACCTAACCTACGTTGTGCCTTAACCTAACCTACGTTGTGCCTTAACCTAACCTACGTTGTGCCTTAACCTAACCTACGTTGTGCCTTAACCTAACCTACGTTGTGCCTTAACCTAACCTACGTTGTGCCTTAACCTAACCTACGTTGTGCCTTAACCTAACCTACGTTGTGCCTTAACCTAACCTACGTTGTGCCTTAACCTAACCTACGTTGTGCCTTAACCTAACCTACGTTGTGCCTTAACCTAACCTACGTTGTGCCTTAACCTAACCTACGTTGTGCCTTAACCTAACCTACGTTGTGCCTTAACCTAACCTACGTTGTGCCTTAACCTAACCTACGTTGTGCCTTAACCTAACCTACGTTGTGCCTTAACCTAACCTACGTTGTGCCTTAACCTAACCTACGTTGTGCCTTAACCTAACCTACGTTGTGCCTTAACCTAACCTACGTTGTGCCTTAACCTAACCTACGTTGTGCCTTAACCTAACCTACGTTGTGCCTTAACCTAACCTATGTTGTGCCTTAACCTAACCTATGTTGTGCCTTAACCTAACCTATGTTGTGCCTTAACCTAACCTATGTTGTGCCTTAACCTAACCTATGTTGTGCCTTAACCTAACCTATGTTGTGCCTTAACCTAACCTATGTTGTGCCTTAACCTAACCTATGTTGTGCCTTAACCTAACCTATGTTGTGCCTTAACCTAACCTATGTTGTGCCTTAACCTAACCCATATTGTACCTTAACCTAACCCATATTGTACCTTAACCTAACCCATATTGTACCTTAACCTAACCCATATTGTACCTTAACCTAACCCATATTGTACCTTAACGTAACCTAATTTGTGCCTTAACGTAACCTAATTTGTGCCTTAACGTAACCTAATTTGTGCCTTAACGTAACCTAATTTGTGCCTTAACGTAACCTAATTTGTGCCTTAACGTAACCTAATTTGTGCCTTAACGTAACCTAATTTGTGCCTTAACGTAACCTAATTTGTGCCTTAACGTAACCTAATTTGTGCCTTAACGTAACCTAATTTGTGCCTTAACGTAACCTAATTTGTGCCTTAACGTAACCTAATTTGTGCCTTAACGTAACCTAATTTGTGCCTTAACGTAACCTAATTTGTGCCTTAACGTAACCTAATTTGTGCCTTAACGTAACCTAATTTGTGCCTTAACGTAACCTAATTTGTGCCTTAACGTAACCTAATTTGTGCCTTAACGTAACCTAATTTGTGCCTTAACGTAACCTAATTTGTGCCTTAACGTAACCTAATTTGTGCCTTAACGTAACCTAATTTGTGCCTTAACGTAACCTAATTTGTGCCTTAACGTAACCTAATTTGTGCCTTAACGTAACCCATGTTGTGCCTTAAGTAACCCATGTTGTGCCTTAACGTAACCCAATTTGTGCCTTAACGTAACCCATGTTGTGCCTTAACCTAACCTATATTGTGCCTCAACCTAACCTATATTGCGCCTTAACCTGACGCACGTTGTCGCTGAACCTGCTCTGTAATTGTTATGCAACTCGTTAAATTAGTGTAGTGTTGCCTAACCGCAACCCTCGCAATATAGTTCGCTATTCGCACTGCCCGGTCCCCTGTGTATCGCGTCATGTTAAACACCTTGCAGGTGTTGCTGACTTTCCACATGCTCCTGCTATACACTGTAATGTGGATAGCAGCAGGACGTACATGCCCCCCCCCCCTTCCCCCCTGCCTTCGCAAGCTGGTCGTTGAGAAGTTTGCATGTTCAATGCCCTTCGCATGCCGACGTACTCAGCCTACGTTGTGGTACGGCCTGTCACCTGTCCGCCGATGTACGCAAAACCCACAAACTGTACTGCACATTGGTCCGTATGTACTGAATGATACATCGTGGCACATGTGTGACCGTACGACGACTGCGCCTAGCAACGGCAGACCATACAGTCCAAATATTGTGCACGCAGCTACGTGTCGTCTCCCTATAAGAGCTGGATTGCAGTGTGGTACGCCATTCAGACGTGTGGGAGGAACGGACGCCCTGGATGGCGATCAGCATGAGCAGTCTGTTGATGTAGTGGAGCGTGTATTCGGACGTAGTCGTCTCTTCTCACACACCGTGATAGCATGTTGCACCGCGTTCCACATCTGCGACATCCTGCAGAGGCCGGCTGACAGTCGTTCGCGCAATGGACACCGCATACGTACGGGGGCTACCTTCCACGTGTTCTCGAGGCGTGCACATGTTGTTGCGTCTATGTGGGCAGACGTAGTGTGTTGTGACACCTGACACAGGCATGCAATACTCGTTGCAAATGGCGATGGACGTCTACGTTTGCTGGTGACGTTACGCAAATGAACAACAGGTAACCCGTTGTGGTGCGGTTGTTCTCGCTAGAGGTGAATCAGTGTTGGCGACGATCGGTCGAGCTATTAACCGGTTGTTTCAGGGATACCCACCATGCCCACGAACGTGAAAGGGGACCCACCATGCCCACGAACGCGAAAGGGGATCTGGGTGTGAGGCGATACGCGGCGGTGGCTGGGTGGGACCGTCCCCGGCCGGTGAGGGGGGGCCGCCCGGCGTGCTGGCAGCGCGGTGCGTGGGCGCACGCGCTACAGCCGGCTGGTGGGGGCGGCCAGTGGCAGGCGCGCCGGCCGACGGACGCGGCAGGCGGCGCAGCTGCGCGCCGGCGCCCCCTGCTCGCGGCGCCTTGCGGCCAAAGTAGGTCCTCGCGGGCCCGGTGCGAAGCGCGGTGGCCATCTGCAGTGTGCTGGTCCGATTGAGGACTGTGTGCGCTGAGGATGCGCCGCCGCCCGGCGCTCGGCGCCGCGACGCCGTCTGCTGCTCGGTCGCCCCAGCGGTTCTCGCAGGTGGTTTGTATCGCAGCTGTGCGGACGTGTTGGCGCGTGCGCTGTGCTGGGAGAGTTCGCTTCGGCACCCAAGTGGGGCTTTTGTCCTTCTGTGGCGCTGGCGTTGGAGCTGCCGGTCACCGTAGGTGGCGCGTGTTGTCTCCCGCCGGCAATGCCACGACAGCACGCTCCCGGGCCTCTGTCGGCAGCGGCAAGCTCAGTTGGGAGCACGGGTGGTCGCACCTAAAGCGTCTACTCGCCTAACTCCGGGCGATTGCGCCTCTCTCGAACCCGACCAAGTACTTAGGACGGCGCTGCGCGCCGCCGGGACCTGAGAGGGTTTCGAGGTGTGTTGTGCAGGGGAGCTCAGCCTCCTCCTGTTTGCAGAATAATTGAGCGGACGCTTGCGTGTTCGCGCGGGCCCCCGGGACACACTCCCGGGCGGCCGGCTGCTCAGCTCTAGTTGACGCAGCTCCCTGGTTGATCCTGCCAGTAGTCATATGCTTGTCTCAAAGATTAAGCCATGCATGTCTCAGTACAAGCCGCATTAAGGTGAAACCGCGAATGGCTCATTAAATCAGTTATGGTTCCTTAGATCGTACCCACGTTACTTGGATAACTGTGGTAATTCTAGAGCTAATACATGCAAACAGAGTCCCGACCAGAGATGGAAGGGACGCTTTTATTAGATCAAAACCAATCGGTCGGCTCGTCCGGTCCGTTTGCCTTGGTGACTCTGAATAACTTTGGGCTGATCGCACGGTCCTCGTACCGGCGACGCATCTTTCAAATGTCTGCCTTATCAACTGTCGATGGTAGGTTCTGCGCCTACCATGGTTGTAACGGGTAACGGGGAATCAGGGTTCGATTCCGGAGAGGGAGCCTGAGAAACGGCTACCACATCCAAGGAAGGCAGCAGGCGCGCAAATTACCCACTCCCGGCACGGGGAGGTAGTGACGAAAAATAACGATACGGGACTCATCCGAGGCCCCGTAATCGGAATGAGTACACTTTAAATCCTTTAACGAGTATCTATTGGAGGGCAAGTCTGGTGCCAGCAGCCGCGGTAATTCCAGCTCCAATAGCGTATATTAAAGTTGTTGCGGTTAAAAAGCTCGTAGTTGGATTTGTGTCCCACGCTGTTGGTTCACCGCCCGTCGGTGTTTAACTGGCATGTATCGTGGGACGTCCTGCCGGTGGGGCGAGCCGAAGGCGTGCGACCGCCTCGTGCGTGCTCGTGCGTCCCGAGGCGGACCCCGTTGAAATCCTACCAGGGTGCTCTTTATTGAGTGTCTCGGTGGGCCGGCACGTTTACTTTGAACAAATTAGAGTGCTTAAAGCAGGCAAGCCCGCCTGAATACTGTGTGCATGGAATAATGGAATAGGACCTCGGTTCTATTTTGTTGGTTTTCGGAACCCGAGGTAATGATTAATAGGGACAGGCGGGGGCATTCGTATTGCGACGTTAGAGGTGAAATTCTTGGATCGTCGCAAGACGAACAGAAGCGAAAGCATTTGCCAAGTATGTTTTCATTAATCAAGAACGAAAGTTAGAGGTTCGAAGGCGATCAGATACCGCCCTAGTTCTAACCATAAACGATGCCAGCCAGCGATCCGCCGCAGTTCCTCCGATGACTCGGCGGGCAGCCTCCGGGAAACCAAAGCTTTTGGGTTCCGGGGGAAGTATGGTTGCAAAGCTGAAACTTAAAGGAATTGACGGAAGGGCACCACCAGGAGTGGAGCCTGCGGCTTAATTTGACTCAACACGGGAAACCTCACCAGGCCCGGACACCGGAAGGATTGACAGATTGATAGCTCTTTCTTGATTCGGTGGGTGGTGGTGCATGGCCGTTCTTAGTTGGTGGAGCGATTTGTCTGGTTAATTCCGATA
>NW_026047913.1:45000-48168 GCF_023864345.2 Schistocerca serialis cubense
AAGTGCATCCTGACGTGACAAATCGGATGATCCCGCAGGCATGCACTTACGATAATCACTATCAACGAACCTGCCGCCCCCTCCCCCCCCAAAATACACCTTTCCCTACAACGTGTACCTTAACCTAAGCTATATTGTACCTTAACCTAAGCGATATTGTACCTTAACCTAAGGTATATCGTACCTTACCTAACCTACATTGGCGCCTTCACCTAACCTACGTTGTACCTTAACCTAACCTACGTTGTACCTTAACCTAACCTACGTTGTACCTTAACCTAACCTACGTTGTACCTTAACCTAACCTACGTTGTACCTTAACCTAACCTACGTTGTACCTTAACCTAACCTACGTTGTCACCTTAACCTAACTCCTACGTTGTACCTTAACCTAACCTACGTTGTGCCTTAACCTAACCTACGTTGTGCCTTAACCTAACCTACGTTGTGCCTTAACCTAACCTACGTTGTGCCTTAACCTAACCTATGTTGTGCCTTAACCTAACCTATGTTGTGCCTTAACCTAACCTATGTTGTGCCTTAACCTAACCTATGTTGTGCCTTAACCTAACCTATGTTGTGCCTTAACCTAACCTATGTTGTGCCTTAACCTAACCTATGTTGTGCCTTAACCTAACCTACGTTGTGCCTTAACCTAACCTACGTTGTGCCTTAACCTAACCTACGTTGTGCCTTAACCTAACCTACGTTGTGCCTTAACCTAACCTACGTTGTGCCTTAACCTAACCTACGTTGTGCCTTAACCTAACCTACGTTGTGCCTTAACCTAACCTACGTTGTGCCTTAACCTAACCTACGTTGTGCCTTAACCTAACCTACGTTGTGCCTTAACCTAACCTACGTTGTGCTTAACCTAACCTACGTTGTGCCTTAACCTAACCTACGTTGTGCCTTAACCTAACCTACGTTGTGCCTTAACCTAACCTACGTTGTGCCTTAACCTAACCTACGTTGTGCCTTAACCTAACCTACGTTGTGCCTTAACCTAACCTACGTTGTGCCTTAACCTAACCTACGTTGTGCCTTAACCTAACCTACGTTGTGCCTTAACCTAACCTACGTTGTGCCTTAACCTAACCTACGTTGTGCCTTAACCTAACCTACGTTGTGCCTTAACCTAACCTACGTTGTGCCTTAACCTAACCTACGTTGTGCCTTAACCTAACCTACGTTGTGCTTAACCTAACCTACGTTGTGCCTTAACCTAACCTACGTTGTGCCTTAACCTAACCTACGTTGTGCCTTAACCTAACCTACGTTGTGCCTTAACCTAACCTACGTTGTGCCTTAACCTAACCTACGTTGTGCCTTAACCTAACCTACGTTGTGCCTTAACCTAACCTATGTTGTGCCTTAACCTAACCTATGTTGTGCCTTAACCTAACCCTATGTTGTGCCTTAACCTAACCTATGTTGTGCCTTAACCTAACCTATGTTGTGCCTTAACCTAACCTATGTTGTGCCTTAACCTAACCTATGTTGTGCCTTAACCTAACCTATGTTGTGCCTTAACCTAACCTATGTTGTGCCTTAACCTAACCTACGTTGTGCCTTAACCTAACCCATATTGTACCTTAACCTAACCCATATTGTACCTTAACCTAACCCATATTGTACTTAACCTAACCCATATTGTACCTTAACCTAACCCATATTGTACCTTAACGTAACCTAATTTGTGCCTTAACGTAACCTAATTTGTGCCTTAACGTAACCTAATTTGTGCCTTAACGTAACCTAATTTGTGCCTTAACGTAACCTAATTTGTGCCTTAACGTAACCTAATTTGTGCCTTAACGTAACCTAATTTGTGCCTTAACGTAACCTAATTTGTGCCTTAACGTAACCTAATTTGTGCCTTAACGTAACCTAATTTGTGCCTTAACGTAACCTAATTTGTGCCTTAACGTAACCTAATTTGTGCCTTAACGTAACCTAATTTGTGCCTTAACGTAACCTAATTTGTGCCTTAACGTAACCTAATTTGTGCCTTAACGTAACCTAATTTGTGCCTTAACGTAACCTAATTTGTGCCTTAACGTAACCTAATTTGTGCCTTAACGTAACCTAATTTGTGCCTTAACGTAACCTAATTTGTGCCTTAACGTAACCTAATTTGTGCCTTAACGTAACCTAATTTGTGCCTTAACGTAACCCATGTTGTGCCTTAACGTAACCCATGTTGTGCCTTAACGTAACCCAATTTGTGCCTTAACGTAACCCATGTTGTGCCTTAACCTAACCTATATTGTGCCTCAACCTAACCTATATTGCGCCTTAACCTGACGCACGTTGTCGCTGAACCTGCTCTGTAATTGTTATGCAACTCGTTAAATTAGTGTAGTGTTGCCTAACCGCAACCCTCGCAATATAGTTCGCTATTCGCACTGCCCGGTCCCCTGTGTATCGCGTCATGTTAAACACCTTGCAGGTGTTGCTGACTTTCCACATGCTCCTGCTATACACTGTAATGTGGATAGCAGCAGGACGTACATGCCCCCCCCCCTTCCCCCTGCCTTCGCAAGCTGGTCGTTGAGAAGTTTGCATGTTCAATGCCCTTCGCATGCCGACGTACTCAGCCTACGTTGTGGTACGGCCTGTCACCTGTCCGCCGATGTACGCAAAACCCACAAACTGTACTGCACATTGGTCCGTATGTACTGAATGATACATCGTGGCACATGTGTGACCGTACGACGACTGCGCCTAGCAACGGCAGACCATACAGTCCAAATATTGTGCACGCAGCTACGTGTCGTCTCCCTATAAGAGCTGGATTGCAGTGTGGTACGCCATTCAGACGTGTGGGAGGAACGGACGCCCTGGATGGCGATCAGCATGAGCAGTCTGTTGATGTAGTGGAGCGTGTATTCGGACGTAGTCGTCTCTTCTCACACACCGTGATAGCATGTTGCACCGCGTTCCACATCTGCGACATCCTGCAGAGGCCGGCTGACAGTCGTTCGCGCAATGGACACCGCATACGTACGGGGCTACCTTCCACGTGTTCTCGAGGCGTGCACATGTTGTTGCGTCTATGTGGGCAGACGTAGTGTGTTGTGACACCTGACACAGGCATGCAATACTCGTTGCAAATGGCGATGGACGTCTACGTTTGCTGGTGACGTTACGGCAAATGAACAACAG
>NW_026047914.1:0-46455 GCF_023864345.2 Schistocerca serialis cubense
TGGTGGTAGGAGTAGGCGTGTGGGCGCAAAAAATCTGCCGCTGCAGGCGGTGCCGTAACCGCCATGGCGGGAAGGAGAGAAAGAAAGAAAGAAAGAAACAAAAAAAAAAAAAAAGAAAAGGAGGGGGGGGTGGGCGAAAGTGGAGAGGCGGTGGTGTGAGAAGGGCGGGGGCGGAAGGAAGGCAGGAAGGACAAGAGGCGAGGCGACGGCTTGCTTTGTGTATCGGTCGGTCTCTGGCTATGCTTCGTTTTCTGCAGCAGGGTCGGTGCGCGGCGTGGCTCGCGGCAGTGGGAACGCCTGGTGGCTGGACGGCCAGCAATGCGGTTGGATGGGCGGCCACAGCACCGCACCTGTGCCCGAGGAGGAGACGCTGGCGGCGGGCCCTGAGGTGAGGCCGGCTCGGCTGGGGCTGTGGATGTGTAGGTGTGCGCCGCTGCTGCAACAACGAGTAAAACGCGAGAAGGAGGGATGGCGGTAGAGAGAGAAAAAAAAAAAGGTCGTGTTGTGTTGATGCGCAGGCAGACGCGTACAGAGGGACGAGCCCGGTCTGCAGCAGGGTGTGGCCGTGCCGAGTGCAGAGCAGCGGCGGCTCGGTTCGGTTCGGCCCGGCCCGGCGGGCCGCGCTGTTGTCGCGGACGTGAGCGCCCCCTGGCGGGTGGCCGGAGGCGGCGCGGCGTGTTGGACGTGTGGCTGGTGGCAGTGCACAATTTGCGAGTGGCTGGCGGTGTGGTGTGGCGGTTGGCGCGTCGGGCGGCGGAGAGGTATGTGTTGCGGGCGCCCTTTGCTGCGCTGCGTCGTTGCGTGTGCCGTACAGGGCGGGCGCTTGTCGACTGTGTGGGCGGTGTGGCGAATTGGCGTGAAACGGCTGCCGAGAGGTGTGTGGTAGCGAGCCGGTCGGTGGTGTCGGTGCGAAGGGGAATGTGCGTGCGTTTGGCGGTTTCGGTGTGCTTTTTGCGGCGTGAGAGTGGGAATTAGTGGGGCCGGCTGTTGTGTTGGTTCCTTGTGTCTTGTGTCGCGTAGCTTGATGGCAACGTGGAAGGACGCCGGTTTCGTTTCGAGCCTTGCGTGTGGTTGTCGACGTTGACTGGTTGGCGTGTGCCGATGCACGTGCATGTGTGGGTCGCGAGTGCGTTTTGGCTGGCTGTGTGTGTGTGTGTGTGTGTTGTTTTGGGGGGAAGGGGGAGGCGGTGGTGAAAGTGCAGTCGTTGCCACGGGCGTCGTCGGGTGGGGCTGGGGCTGTGCGTCGTGGCGGAAAGGTGGTAGGTTGCGGGAAGCGAGCCCGTCGTTGACGGTGTCGCGTGAGTTGTGAATCGAGTGGGGCGCGGGGCGCGGGACAGGAGCAGCGTGCCGCTGCGTCGTGGTCGTCAGCAGAGGCTGTGCGTGTGCTTGTCCTTTTTGTGGGCGGTTCGTGCGAGGCGTTTTTGTTTTGTGTTGCCCTAGTTGTTAGTTTATTGTGTTTGTGTTTGTTATTTTGAGACGACGACTGGTTGGTGGCGTGCGCGCGAAGTGGCGGTGTGCGCTTCCCGTGTCGTTTGATTTTTTTGTTTTTGTGTGTTTTTTTTTGTTTTTTGCACTGGGCCCCGGTGGGTGGGTGCGTGTGTGTCGATTGCCGGCTGGCGAAAGGTGCGCCATCGGCGGGGTGGGTCGCCGGCACAAGTAGAGGCGGCGGCGTTGTTGCTGTTGTTGTGTGGTGTTTGTTTTGTTCGGCTGTGTCGGCGAGCTGTGTTGCGGTGCGTGTGAATGGTGGTGCAAAAGTGCTGGCGTTGGGGCTGCGACTGCGACGGCGGCGAGCCGCGGGCGCGCCATTGATAGTGATGTTGTGAACAGCGGCTGTGTACGGTAGTGGTGTTGTTGTAGCACGACGTGCATCCGGGCCGGCGCGGAAAGCGCAGTTGCGGGCGGTTGCCCTTCGGTGCCAGCCATGTCGCGTGAGCGGCGGGTTGCTCTGGTGTCGACACGTGGTGCTCTGGGTTGTTGTGTGGTGCCCTTTGGCCGGTGGGGGTGGTTCGCGTGTGTCTCGTTCGCGCTCGGTGTCTGGTCGTGGTCGTGCTGCTCCCCCGTCTGTCGGCGGTTTCCGACGTCGTCTGTACGTTTTTTTTGTTCGTTTGCGGCGTGCCTGCCGACGTCCGTCCCGTCGCGACCTTTCAACCGAAAGTGTGGCGCCCGAAGGTGAACGAACGTAACCCTGACCTCGGCGCTTTACGCTGAGCCGAGCGAACCGAACCGAACCGAACCTAACCTGTGGTGTGGCGAGGTGAGCTCAGCCTGTGAGCCCCTAACGTCTACGTAAGGTAAGCTGTCCGGCTCACGCCTCACGTTTGAACGCTTTTCTAACCTACGTTTGACGCTTCTTAACCTAGCACCGACCCCTTAACCTAACGTGTAACCTAACCTAACCTAACCTCTGACGCCTGACGTGTTTGAATGCTTAACCTAAGTTTGACGCTTAACCTAACCCAAGTCCCCTTAACCTAACCCACGTCCACCTAACCTAACCTAACGTAGACGTGTAAACGTAATGTGTAACGCGTAACGTGTAAGGTCGGCTGTCGTGTGTGCTTGACGGCAGATTGGGTTGGTCTGTAGATTCGGATTGCGGTTTGCCTCGGTCGAGGGGTTGGGTCGGAAGCGGCGAGGGGCGGCGGCGCCTGTTGCGCAGGCGGCGTCCGTTTGCGGCGGGCAATTGTTGAGAAACGGCTGTGAATGTTGGCGGGCGAGAGGAGGAGGACGGCGCGCGATGTGGCCCGACGGCTGCGGGCCGATCGGGAAACGGCGGGAGGGCGACGGAAGGCGATGGGGCGGCGGAGGCGCGTTTGCACGGCCGTCATCGCCGCACGCCTCGGCTTGTGTGGCTGTGGCGCCGGCCGCGCTGGCCGGGCTGCCGCGGCGACGGTGTGGGAGTTTTGCCGAAGGTTTGGCCATTGTGGCGGGTCGTCGGCTGGGGCTGTGGGGGCGGCATTTGGGCGGGGGCGGCGATTCTCGGCGGGCCGACCCAGGCTGTAGCGCGCGGTAGCTGCAGTTTGGCCGTGGTTTGCGGCGCTGCCGTGGCGACTGGTTGGCGACTGTGGTGTGGCTGTGTGTAGCCCCATCCTCGGTGGTTTGAAAGGCGCGGGCGGTTGTGGCGCAGGTTTGGGGCTGCTCCGCACAGGCTGTCGGACGTTGGGCGGTAGCAAGCGCGGGAGGCGCGGCGCGGCGGCGCGCAGAGTGGCGGCCGCTCTCTCGGCCGTCCGCGCCCGCCCGCGACACTGGCTGGGCCTTGTGATTCTCTGCTCTGCTGCTGTGCTGTGCTTGCGTGCCTGCCGTCCCGCTCGCTCTCGCTGTGTGTTACGCGCGTCGTCGAAATGGCAGATCAGGCGGCTACGAACGAGACTGCTGCGGCACCCGCCGCCACCGGCACTACGAAGAAGGCCAAGTCTGCGTCGTCTGCGAAGAAGCCGCGCGCCAAGCCTGCGCACCCGCGCACCTCTGAGATGGTGACGGCCGCCATCAAGAGTCTGAAGGAGCGCGGCGGGTCGTCGCTGCAGGCGATCAAGAAGTACATAGCCGCGCACTACAAGCTGGACGCGGAGAAGCTGGCGCCGTTTATCAAGAAGTACCTCAAGTCGGCCGTCGTGGCGGGCGAGCTGGTGCAGACGAAGGGGAAGGGCGCGTCCGGCTCGTTCAAGCTTGCCGGCGCCGGCGGCGGGGGGGCGGCCGAGGGCGGCAAGGCTCGTGCTGGCGGTGCCAAGAAGAAGCGCGCCGCTCCGGCCAGCAAGGAGAAGAAGGGCGCCCGTGCGGCCGGCGCAAAGAAGGCTGGTGGCGTGAAGGCGGCGACCGGTCGGAAGGCGGGCGCCGCCAAGAAGGCGTCTGCGGCGTCGGCCGCTCCCGCGGGTGCGAAGAAGGCGGCTGCGGCCAAGCCGGCCAAGGCCAAGTCGCCGTCGAAGGCGAAGAAGGCCGCCAAGGTTCCGACGAAGAAGCCGAAGGCGCCGCGCCCGAAGAAGGCGACGACGCCGTCTAAGGCGAAGGCTTCGCCCAAGAAGAAGAAGTAGAGTAGAGGAGAAAGAGATGGGAATGGAAGGGTTTGGCGCTTGACTCCGTCGTCCCCACCCCCCGTCGTCGTCTAGTGGCGCGCAAGAGACGCGCGGCCCAAAACGGCCCTTCTCAGGGCCATCAAAGCACGTCGGGGAAGGTTTTGATTGTCGTGTTGCGTTTGGTGTGGGTGTCTGTCTGGCGTTTCTGTATGCCCGTGGGGATGCTGTTTGCGTGCCGTGGTGGTTGGATTGCGGGGGTCGGTGGCGGGTGTGGGCGGCGGTAGCGGTAAGCGGTGTTGTTGTTGTCGTGGTTGATTGTCGCCGTGTTTGTGGCGGCGGCCGACGGTTGGTTTTCTGTCGCGTTGTTTTGTTTGAATACGTTGGTTGGCTTGCCTGCGTTCGTTCTTCTCGGATGTCTGTCTTGTCGAGTCGTGTCTGGTCTTTGTTTTGTTTTGTTCCTTTGTGTGTGTGTGTGTGTGTGATGTTTTGCAACGGGGGGCACGTTGAGATGCGGAAGGAGTCGGCGGGGATTTCGGTGGCGTGTAGAGCGAGCGAGCGCGCCTGCCTGGCCGTTGGCCGTCGGAGTGGAGTGCGGGTTTTTTTTGTTTTCGAAACGAAAGCGGCGGCCGGCCAGCCACCCGTGCGGTGTGACGTCGGCCGTTGGGTATTGTGCGCTTTGAGCGCCGGGGAGGGATGATGTGTGATTGTTGCGCGCTGCTAGCAGGCAGGCAGAGTGAGCGGGTGTGGCGGACGGACGGGAAGTGGTGGTTTTTTGTTTTGTTTTTGGGTTGCGGGGCGAGAGGCAGGCGACCGACAAAGTTTGCTCGCGACGGAGAGATGTTAGTGGCCCTGAAAAGGGCCGTTTTTGTTTGTGCGGTGCGGTGCCGCGGCGCGGTTTAGGCGCGCTCGCCGCGGATGCGGCGCGCGAGCTGGATGTCCTTGGGCATGATGGTGACGCGCTTGGCGTGGATTGCGCACAGGTTGGTGTCTTCGAAGAGGCCGACGAGGTAGGCCTCGCTGGCCTCCTGCAGGGCCATGACTGCGGAGCTCTGGAAGCGCAGGTCGGTCTTGAAGTCCTGGGCGATCTCGCGCACTAGGCGCTGGAATGGCAGCTTGCGGATGAGCAGCTCTGTGCTCTTCTGGTAGCGCCTGATTTCTCGCAGGGCGACGGTGCCCGGCCTGTAGCGGTGGGGCTTCTTGACGCCTCCGGTGGCGGGCGCGCTCTTCCTCGCCGCCTTGGTGGCGAGCTGTTTGCGCGGCGCCTTTCCGCCGGTGGACTTGCGGGCCGTTTGCTTTGTGCGGGCCATGGCGGTAGCGGTAGCGGTAGCGGAGCGGCGTGCGTGGAGGTTAGGTGCGGCGCGGCGTCCGGTGCTGCCTTGACAACGGGCCCGCGCGCCTCCGTGCTGCGCTTATATGCCCTCGGTTGCGCGTGGTGGGGGGAGGGCGGGCCAGAGTCTATATAGGGGGGCGGCGGGCGCGCTGGGCGCAGACCGTAGCCGACTCGCCAGCCGCTGCAGCTGCTGTTTGTGCACGTTTTGCTTTGCCCGAGGAAGGAAGGATGACAGGCCGCGGCAAGGGAGGAAAGGGGCTCGGCAAGGGTGGCGCCAAGCGGCACCGCAAGGTGTTGCGCGACAACATCCAGGGCATCACGAAGCCCGCCATCCGCCGCCTGGCTCGCAGGGGCGGCGTGAAGCGCATCTCTGGTCTGATCTACGAGGAGACCCGCGGGGTGCTGAAGGTGTTCCTGGAGAACGTGATCCGCGACGCGGTGACGTACACTGAGCACGCCAAGCGCAAGACTGTGACGGCCATGGACGTGGTGTACGCCCTGAAGAGGCAGGGGCGCACCCTGTACGGTTTCGGCGGTTAGGCTGCGTCGCAGCGGGCGCTGGCCTTCCCGCGGCCGTGCTTGTGGGTGGGAGAGACTAGAAAACGGCCCTTTTCAGGGCCACCACACTGTTCGGAAGTTGAAAAGTGCGAAAGAGTCTGTGTTGTTGTTGCTGCGTGTGTGCGCTGTGTTGTTTGTTTGTTTGTTTCTTTCTTTCTTTCTTTCCGTTTGAGCGACGTGATGTGACTGGGAGGGGAGAAGGAAAGGAAACGTGTCATGTGGCTGGCTGTGTGTGGAGCTGCTTCGTTTGTGTGTCTTTGTATCGATCGCGACGGAGATGGCGGGCTGTGTGTTGTTGTGCGAGAGGCGGTGATTATTTGCTTGCGTGGTTTGTCTCTGTGTGTTTGTTTGCGGCGGCGTTGGGGTTTCCGAGGCAAGGCGTGTGGGCATAGGCGGCCGGATCAGCTGTTTCGTTCGTGTCGACGGCCGTTGCGCGCGGGAGTGGAGGGCGGTGTGTCGACACGCCTCCCTTTAACAATGGTCATTATTGCTGCCGTTGTCGGTTTGGAAGGCGACTGCGACCGTGCAAAATGTGTGTGTGTTGGGCCACACGGGCTGTGTGGACGACAAGATGGCGGACGTGCGCCGGCGGCGGCTGTGCTGTGACAGTGCAAAGTTAAAACAAAACAAGGTGCGGCGAGGACGACTGAAATTTTGCTTTGGACGTAGGTGTGTGTGGTGGCCCTGAAAAGGGCCGATTGTTGTGGGCCGAGCCGAGCCGGCAAAGCGCGTTGCGTGCAGGGGAGCACGCGGCGCTGCGATTGCCTGGCCTCCTTTAGGCCTTCTTCTCGGTCTTCTTTGGCAGCAGGACGGCCTGGATGTTGGGCAGGACACCACCCTGTGCGATGGTGACGCCCGACAGGAGCTTGTTGAGCTCCTCGTCGTTGCGGATGGCAAGCTGCAGGTGGCGCGGGATGATGCGCGTCTTCTTGTTGTCGCGGGCCGCGTTTCCGGCCAGCTCGAGCACCTCAGCCGCGAGGTACTCCATGACGGCGGCGAGGTAGACGGGCGCCCCGGCGCCGACGCGCTCTGCGTAGTTTCCCTTGCGCAGGAGGCGGTGGATTCTGCCGACCGGGAACTGGAGCCCAGCCCTGCTTGAGCGGGACTTTGACTTGCCCTTGACTTTGCCTCCCTTTCCGCGTCCGGACATGGCGATGGGCTAGCGACGGTGCACACGAAACGGAAACGAAAACGACCGGTGCGAGCGGCAGCGAGTCGAGCAGCGGAGTGCGTGCCGGCGCAGCCGGGGTGGGGGTGCTTTATGGGCTCGGGTGCGGCGGCCGGTTGCGCGCGCGCCCCATTGGTCGGCGGCCGCAACAGGGCGAGCTGGTAAAGGTGCGGCGGCGGCTGGCGGCGGGTGCCACTGTGTGGGGAGACGCTGACTAGAGCGGAGCGCTTGCTACTGGTGTTGCTGCTGCCGTACGTTGGTTCGAGATGCCGCCCAAGACTAGCGGGAAGGCCGCCAAGAAGGCTGGCAAGGCGCAGAAGAACATTTCGAAGGGCGACAAGAAGAAGAAGCGCAAGAGGAAGGAGAGCTATGCCATCTACATCTACAAGGTGCTGAAGCAGGTGCACCCTGACACGGGCATCTCGTCGAAGGCGATGAGCATCATGAACAGCTTCGTGAACGACATTTTCGAGCGCATTGCGGCCGAGGCTTCTCGCCTGGCGCACTACAACAAGCGCTCGACCATCACGTCCCGCGAGATCCAGACCGCTGTGCGGCTGTTGCTGCCTGGCGAGCTGGCCAAGCACGCCGTGAGCGAGGGCACGAAGGCGGTGACCAAGTACACGAGCTCCAAGTAAGGAGGTGGCTCTGGAATGGAAGGAAGGATGGAGAAGGCTCCTCCGTTGCGAGAGCGGCAAAACGGCCCTTTTCAGGGCCACCAACTTGCCTTTTGCGGGAAGGGCGGAATTGTTGTTGTTTGTGTGGACGGCTGTGATGTGTGTGTGTGCATTTTGATTGTGGGTGGGGGGGCGCGTCAAAGCGTGTTGCGCGGGGTACGGCCACGAGGTTGGTCGCCGTGGCGTGGAATGGTGGCACGCCTCGTTGGCGTGGTTTTTGACCCATTGGTGTTGTTGGTGTGTGTGTGTGTGTGTGAGACCCGTCTGCGAGGGGGGGACAGTGTGATCGGCGACTTTTGTGTCACCGTAACGACGGCCGTTTGCGGGTTTGTTTTTTTGCACATCATACATGGCGAGGGTGAAATGTGAAATGTTTTTGTTTGGTTTTTTTTGCCGCCCACTATTCCCTTTGCTGTACGCCGAGTTTGACAATGGTGCGACGTAACTGCAGCGTGGAGGTGTGTGAGTGACGTTGAAATGAACGTGCCATTAAGACGCATTGTTGTTGTATTGTACTGTACGTGTACGGCGACACGCACGATGATGTACCATTCGACTCTGATGTTTGATAGCCGTGTCTGACTGATTGCGTACGACGCACGCACACCGATGTCGTCATTCAAGATGCACGCTAGACGACGACGGCGGCGGCGGCGGTCGTTTGTTTGGCGAATGTCTGTACACGTGTTTGTCTGTGTCCATCCGGTATGTATTTGTTTGTTTGAAAGTGTTTTGTGTGTCGGTGACGTGGTCCGATCCGTCGCCCCCTGAGTAACTGTCGATCGGCGCGATAGACCGGCGTCACGCAACTGAACCGAAGTCTTGGGCACACCCGTCATACTGTTGTACACCGTCGCGCTGAGAACGGTAACGAAAGGTTGACTTTGATCGGTCGAATGTCTGGGCAGAACGTGAGGAATGAGGCGAGAGTGCAAGGAGGGGGGGGGGCAAAAGAGAGAGGAAGGGAAAAAGGGGAGAAACGCATTCGTAGAGCAACGGAACGTTCCCGTGTCGGAGGCGTATTGGAGCCGCACTGAAATGCGTTTAACGGCGGCGCGGCTGCAAGTGTCTGCCGTGGTGAACGTTACCTTTGACGGCTGCATTGGGCTTTGCCTTTGCTTTTGCTTTTGCTTTCGCTTTCGCGTTCGCTTTCGCTTTCCCGGATGTACGTAACGTTTGTTGATATGGTTCTGAGGAAGAGTGTATGACAGTGCCGTGCCGTCCATGTTCGTGTGCCCTCCCATTGTGTGTATGCTATTGTCTGTGTACTTGAATGATGTATGTAGGTGTTAGTGGACATGTTTTACCAGTGGGGGGAAATGGATCGTCGATAGTTGCCGTCACTCTGTCACGGTCGAGATGACGCACCCTCCGTACAGAAAGGTGTCGAGAAAGTGAGTGAGTGTGTGCGTCCGTGAATTGGCAGTGTTTGGAGGTGGGCGTGCCCTGGATGTGGCCCGGAAAAGGCTGTTCGTTAGGCGGTAGTGTTGTGTGGACAGGGGAGGGGCATGCGTAACGCTGCTGGCATGGCATTTCGGGAGATGGGAGGGGGCAAACGAGGAAACGAGGAGCGGCGGCCAAAGACGGGACGGGGAGGGGCGCGGTGTGGGTGGCTTGCGCCTGTGCTCGGCGTTGTGGTTTGTGCAAAAGAGGAGGAGAAAAACAATGTGAGTTGCCAGGGAGGGGAGCGGTGTTGTGTTGTGGTTGTCGTGGTGTAGCCGCAGACGCGGCTGTCAGTGAACGTGGCGAGACGGACGGATGCGCGGAGGGGCGGGGGCGGCGCATTTCGCCGGTGCCGTGCCGTGCCGTGCCGTGCCGTGCCGTGCCGTGCCGTGCCGTGCCATGCCTGAAAGCCGCGTGGTCGCTGTGTTGTTGGTGGCGTGGGGGCGAGGAGAGTACCGTACGGGTGTGCTTGTGCGCCGGAAATGGCACACTGCGCCCGCCCGTCTTGGAGGCTGATGGCTGTGGTGTGGAAATGGGGCGCGGTGATGTTGAAGCAGTTGAAGAACAGAAAAGAAACCAAGAAAACGGAAGGCGTGATGCGGCGGTGGTGGTGAGAGCGGGAAAAACAAAACAAAAAAAAAAAAAACAACAAAAAAAAAGAAGGAAAAACAACAAGAAACAAAAAAGAAAACAAAAAGTCTATCAATATTAAAATGTAAATGGAAATGGAAATGGACCCAGGTATAACCTCCCTGCACAAATAGCAGAGAGTCCGATGATAATAAAAATGTGCCAGAATGTTAACGTCCCTACAAAACAAACCCAACGGTAATATTAATGAAAGAGTGAACCGTATGTAACATTGCAACAGACATAATGAAACCTGATAAATTGTATAAGGGCAGCAGCGTTGACCTTTGGCCCTGTATTCAGAATAAAAAGAGCCAAAGATCGTTACCCCAATGAAAAAGACACTGAAACACGTATGTAACATAGTAGCGATGGCGAGACGTTGTAGCATCTGTGACCAGAGAGTTTGCGCTGGACTGCGCGAGTGTTGCGAGCGGTTCTCAGTCAGTCAGTCTGTCTGTCAGTAGTCGTTGCGAGTCCGTAGCTCTGTGTAGTTGAGGGCTGTACTCTGTCAGTAGTCGTCGCGTGCAGTACGCTAATAGTCGTCATGCAGAGCGGTCGGTCAGTAGTAGCAGCCGAGTGCGGTTGTGTGATGTAGGTGGTCGGCAACACTGGTCAAGATGGTGAATAAGGTATACTGTTAATTAATATAATCATTAGATAATGAAAAAGTGTAATTATTCTCCAACAAGTTCCCCAATAATAATTTTTATTTCAAAAGCATTTTTCAAACATTTAATTTGTTATTGAACTAAAGAGTTCGTTGCACTTCACATTTCATTCCACTGCTTTGAAGAAAAATGTCACTAAAATCACAAAAAAAGAGAATATTATTATTTGCAAATGCAGTTCCTCCAAGCGCTGCGCAACAACCAGAGCAGAAATGTGACATCCATTTATTCGGAGGTAAGACTTTAATTCTGATTGTTTTGCACAGGGCCAAAGACCGATATTTCGGTTTAATTGAAGTTTCTTGTCACTGAACGGACGTTTGTAAATGTTGTGTGAAGACTTTATATTTGAGTCAGATTGCGAATTTCACATTTTTGTTGCCATTTTCAATACCTCTCATTGTGGGCGAGGTTACAATTAGCGCAATGTCCATTAGCATCCGTAAATAACATTGTCCATTATTTTAAATTTTGCTGGGAGGTTACAACACACACACACAAAAAAAAAAAAAAACAAAAAATTGCATTTATATCCGCTCCTCAATTGTAGATACCCCTTACACAGCTGTGTGCAATGAATGAGTGCTGGCTGGTAATTAATTGCACTCCTTGGAGGGAAATGCCATAGGAAGTAGTCTTTAAAAAGTGAATGTTTTTCGTTAAGAGACAAAAGTTACTTTAGAAAAAAAGTAATAGTGGGGCTTTTGTTGTTGAACAAAAGAAGTACAATGAACATACGTTATCAGATTTGCGCAATGCAGCGTCACACCACCTTTTGATTATAACACAATATACTATACATCGTCCCGAACCGTGACCAGAGTCGCGAGACGAGCAGAGCACGCCGCCGACGCCCGCTCAGTACAACCGTCGACCCGCTACTACTGTCGACCGACTACTACCTCTCCCGACTCGCGCTACAATATATATAACAACTGTTCCTGGCGACCCGGTGCGTGCCACTACTGTCGTCTGGCGCGGTCCAAGCGCCGACTAGCAGCGATAAAGAACTCTCTGGTCAGACAGAGATGCTGTCATGCCTCGCCATCGCTCTGGTAATGAATACATACGTGTTGCAGCGTGCGTACCACCGGAACACGCAGTGGCGGAGCCAAAGACTGTGTTGTCGAGGTCGAGTGCGAGTGGGAAGAGAGGCAGCGTCGGCACGGAGATGCAAGCGAGCGCGAGACGCACGGGGGCTGCGGCGTGGCGCGTTTGCGGTCGGCGCCTTTGGTGGCAACGGCCGGGACAAGCAGCGGTGTATGGTGTGGTGCGGGGCGGACAGGGGCGGCGGTGGACGGGGAGGAGGCGGCGCGACGACGGCATGGGGGCGAAAACGGGACGGGGGACGGCGGATGTTGAGAGGCGTCACGCGCGGACAGGACACAGACACAGAGACACACAGATTGGAAAGGGAGGGTGCGCGGTAGTAGTTGGGAATGTGCGTACCGTGCGGGATGGGAGTGGGCGAGGAACACGGTCGTGGCCCCTGTTTTGGGTGCGTGTGATGACGTCGGTGTGTTGTGGGAAGGGAAGGTGCTGTGGCGGCGGCGCGTAATGGGCGTAGGCCGAAAAGAGAAAGGAACGTGGGCAGTGTGTTGGCACGCGTCGGTTCGACTGCGACGTTGATGGGCAGGGCAGGGCAAGGTTAATGGTGGTAGGAGTAGGCGTGTGGGCGCAAAAAATCTGCCGCTGCAGGCGGTGCCGTAACCGCCATGGCGGGAAGGAGAGAAAGAAAGAAAGAAAGAAACAAAAAAAAAAAAAAAGAAAAGGAGGGGGGGGTGGGCGAAAGTGGAGAGGCGGTGGTGTGAGAAGGGCGGGGGCGGAAGGAAGGCAGGAAGGACAAGAGGCGAGGCGACGGCTTGCTTTGTGTATCGGTCGGTCTCTGGCTATGCTTCGTTTTCTGCAGCAGGGTCGGTGCGCGGCGTGGCTCGCGGCAGTGGGAACGCCTGGTGGCTGGACGGCCAGCAATGCGGTTGGATGGGCGGCCACAGCACCGCACCTGTGCCCGAGGAGGAGACGCTGGCGGCGGGCCCTGAGGTGAGGCCGGCTCGGCTGGGGCTGTGGATGTGTAGGTGTGCGCCGCTGCTGCAACAACGAGTAAAACGCGAGAAGGAGGGATGGCGGTAGAGAGAGAAAAAAAAAAAAGGTCGTGTTGTGTTGATGCGCAGGCAGACGCGTACAGAGGGACGAGCCCGGTCTGCAGCAGGGTGTGGCCGTGCCGAGTGCAGAGCAGCGGCGGCTCGGTTCGGTTCGGCCCGGCCCGGCGGGCCGCGCTGTTGTCGCGGACGTGAGCGCCCCCTGGCGGGTGGCCGGAGGCGGCGCGGCGTGTTGGACGTGTGGCTGGTGGCAGTGCACAATTTGCGAGTGGCTGGCGGTGTGGTGTGGCGGTTGGCGCGTCGGGCGGCGGAGAGGTATGTGTTGCGGGCGCCCTTTGCTGCGCTGCGTCGTTGCGTGTGCCGTACAGGGCGGGCGCTTGTCGACTGTGTGGGCGGTGTGGCGAATTGGCGTGAAACGGCTGCCGAGAGGTGTGTGGTAGCGAGCCGGTCGGTGGTGTCGGTGCGAAGGGGAATGTGCGTGCGTTTGGCGGTTTCGGTGTGCTTTTTGCGGCGTGAGAGTGGGAATTAGTGGGGCCGGCTGTTGTGTTGGTTCCTTGTGTCTTGTGTCGCGTAGCTTGATGGCAACGTGGAAGGACGCCGGTTTCGTTTCGAGCCTTGCGTGTGGTTGTCGACGTTGACTGGTTGGCGTGTGCCGATGCACGTGCATGTGTGGGTCGCGAGTGCGTTTTTGGCTGGCTGTGTGTGTGTGTGTGTGTGTTGTTTTGGGGGGGAAGGGGGAGGCGGTGGTGAAAGTGCAGTCGTTGCCACGGGCGTCGTCGGGTGGGGCTGGGGCTGTGCGTCGTGGCGGAAAGGTGGTAGGTTGCGGGAAGCGAGCCCGTCGTTGACGGTGTCGCGTGAGTTGTGAATCGAGTGGGGCGCGGGGCGCGGGACAGGAGCAGCGTGCCGCTGCGTCGTGGTCGTCAGCAGAGGCTGTGCGTGTGCTTGTCCTTTTTGTGGGCGGTTCGTGCGAGGCGTTTTTGTTTTGTGTTGCCCTAGTTGTTAGTTTATTGTGTTTGTGTTTGTTATTTTGAGACGACGACTGGTTGGTGGCGTGCGCGCGAAGTGGCGGTGTGCGCTTCCCGTGTCGTTTGATTTTTTTGTTTTTGTGTGTTTTTTTTTGTTTTTTGCACTGGGCCCCGGTGGGTGGGTGCGTGTGTGTCGATTGCCGGCTGGCGAAAGGTGCGCCATCGGC
Organism: Schistocerca serialis cubense; assembly: GCF_023864345.2. NCBI lineage: Eukaryota > Metazoa > Arthropoda > Insecta > Orthoptera > Acrididae > Schistocerca > Schistocerca serialis. The sequence goes on from NW_026047914.1 coordinate 13,779, forward strand.
GGGGTGGGTCGCCGGCACAAGTAGAGGCGGCGGCGTTGTTGCTGTTGTTGTGTGGTGTTTGTTTTGTTCGGCTGTGTCGGCGAGCTGTGTTGCGGTGCGTGTGAATGGTGGTGCAAAAGTGCTGGCGTTGGGGCTGCGACTGCGACGGCGGCGAGCCGCGGGCGCGCCATTGATAGTGATGTTGTGAACAGCGGCTGTGTACGGTAGTGGTGTTGTTGTAGCACGACGTGCATCCGGGCCGGCGCGGAAAGCGCAGTTGCGGGCGGTTGCCCTTCGGTGCCAGCCATGTCGCGTGAGCGGCGGGTTGCTCTGGTGTCGACACGTGGTGCTCTGGGTTGTTGTGTGGTGCCCTTTGGCCGGTGGGGGTGGTTCGCGTGTGTCTCGTTCGCGCTCGGTGTCTGGTCGTGGTCGTGCTGCTCCCCCGTCTGTCGGCGGTTTCCGACGTCGTCTGTACGTTTTTTTTGTTCGTTTGCGGCGTGCCTGCCGACGTCCGTCCCGTCGCGACCTTTCAACCGAAAGTGTGGCGCCCGAAGGTGAACGAACGTAACCCTGACCTCGGCGCTTTACGCTGAGCCGAGCGAACCGAACCGAACCGAACCTAACCTGTGGTGTGGCGAGGTGAGCTCAGCCTGTGAGCCCCTAACGTCTACGTAAGGTAAGCTGTCCGGCTCACGCCTCACGTTTGAACGCTTTTCTAACCTACGTTTGACGCTTCTTAACCTAGCACCGACCCCTTAACCTAACGTGTAACCTAACCTAACCTAACCTCTGACGCCTGACGTGTTTGAATGCTTAACCTAAGTTTGACGCTTAACCTAACCCAAGTCCCCTTAACCTAACCCACGTCCACCTAACCTAACCTAACGTAGACGTGTAAACGTAATGTGTAACGCGTAACGTGTAAGGTCGGCTGTCGTGTGTGCTTGACGGCAGATTGGGTTGGTCTGTAGATTCGGATTGCGGTTTGCCTCGGTCGAGGGGTTGGGTCGGAAGCGGCGAGGGGCGGCGGCGCCTGTTGCGCAGGCGGCGTCCGTTTGCGGCGGGCAATTGTTGAGAAACGGCTGTGAATGTTGGCGGGCGAGAGGAGGAGGACGGCGCGCGATGTGGCCCGACGGCTGCGGGCCGATCGGGAAACGGCGGGAGGGCGACGGAAGGCGATGGGGCGGCGGAGGCGCGTTTGCACGGCCGTCATCGCCGCACGCCTCGGCTTGTGTGGCTGTGGCGCCGGCCGCGCTGGCCGGGCTGCCGCGGCGACGGTGTGGGAGTTTTGCCGAAGGTTTGGCCATTGTGGCGGGTCGTCGGCTGGGGCTGTGGGGGCGGCATTTGGGCGGGGGCGGCGATTCTCGGCGGGCCGACCCAGGCTGTAGCGCGCGGTAGCTGCAGTTTGGCCGTGGTTTGCGGCGCTGCCGTGGCGACTGGTTGGCGACTGTGGTGTGGCTGTGTGTAGCCCCATCCTCGGTGGTTTGAAAGGCGCGGGCGGTTGTGGCGCAGGTTTGGGGCTGCTCCGCACAGGCTGTCGGACGTTGGGCGGTAGCAAGCGCGGGAGGCGCGGCGCGGCGGCGCGCAGAGTGGCGGCCGCTCTCTCGGCCGTCCGCGCCCGCCCGCGACACTGGCTGGGCCTTGTGATTCTCTGCTCTGCTGCTGTGCTGTGCTTGCGTGCCTGCCGTCCCGCTCGCTCTCGCTGTGTGTTACGCGCGTCGTCGAAATGGCAGATCAGGCGGCTACGAACGAGACTGCTGCGGCACCCGCCGCCACCGGCACTACGAAGAAGGCCAAGTCTGCGTCGTCTGCGAAGAAGCCGCGCGCCAAGCCTGCGCACCCGCGCACCTCTGAGATGGTGACGGCCGCCATCAAGAGTCTGAAGGAGCGCGGCGGGTCGTCGCTGCAGGCGATCAAGAAGTACATAGCCGCGCACTACAAGCTGGACGCGGAGAAGCTGGCGCCGTTTATCAAGAAGTACCTCAAGTCGGCCGTCGTGGCGGGCGAGCTGGTGCAGACGAAGGGGAAGGGCGCGTCCGGCTCGTTCAAGCTTGCCGGCGCCGGCGGCGGGGGGGCGGCCGAGGGCGGCAAGGCTCGTGCTGGCGGTGCCAAGAAGAAGCGCGCCGCTCCGGCCAGCAAGGAGAAGAAGGGCGCCCGTGCGGCCGGCGCAAAGAAGGCTGGTGGCGTGAAGGCGGCGACCGGTCGGAAGGCGGGCGCCGCCAAGAAGGCGTCTGCGGCGTCGGCCGCTCCCGCGGGTGCGAAGAAGGCGGCTGCGGCCAAGCCGGCCAAGGCCAAGTCGCCGTCGAAGGCGAAGAAGGCCGCCAAGGTTCCGACGAAGAAGCCGAAGGCGCCGCGCCCGAAGAAGGCGACGACGCCGTCTAAGGCGAAGGCTTCGCCCAAGAAGAAGAAGTAGAGTAGAGGAGAAAGAGATGGGAATGGAAGGGTTTGGCGCTTGACTCCGTCGTCCCCACCCCCCGTCGTCGTCTAGTGGCGCGCAAGAGACGCGCGGCCCAAAACGGCCCTTCTCAGGGCCATCAAAGCACGTCGGGGAAGGTTTTGATTGTCGTGTTGCGTTTGGTGTGGGTGTCTGTCTGGCGTTTCTGTATGCCCGTGGGGATGCTGTTTGCGTGCCGTGGTGGTTGGATTGCGGGGGTCGGTGGCGGGTGTGGGCGGCGGTAGCGGTAAGCGGTGTTGTTGTTGTCGTGGTTGATTGTCGCCGTGTTTGTGGCGGCGGCCGACGGTTGGTTTTCTGTCGCGTTGTTTTGTTTGAATACGTTGGTTGGCTTGCCTGCGTTCGTTCTTCTCGGATGTCTGTCTTGTCGAGTCGTATCTGGTCTTTGTTTTGTTTTGTTCCTTTGTGTGTGTGTGTGTGTGTGATGTTTTGCAACGGGGGGCACGTTGAGATGCGGAAGGAGTCGGCGGGGATTTCGGTGGCGTGTAGAGCGAGCGAGCGCGCCTGCCTGGCCGTTGGCCGTCGGAGTGGAGTGCGGGTTTTTTTTGTTTTCGAAACGAAAGCGGCGGCCGGCCAGCCACCCGTGCGGTGTGACGTCGGCCGTTGGGTATTGTGCGCTTTGAGCGCCGGGGAGGGATGATGTGTGATTGTTGCGCGCTGCTAGCAGGCAGGCAGAGTGAGCGGGTGTGGCGGACGGACGGGAAGTGGTGGTTTTTTGTTTTGTTTTTGGGTTGCGGGGCGAGAGGCAGGCGACCGACAAAGTTTGCTCGCGACGGAGAGATGTTAGTGGCCCTGAAAAGGGCCGTTTTTGTTTGTGCGGTGCGGTGCCGCGGCGCGGTTTAGGCGCGCTCGCCGCGGATGCGGCGCGCGAGCTGGATGTCCTTGGGCATGATGGTGACGCGCTTGGCGTGGATTGCGCACAGGTTGGTGTCTTCGAAGAGGCCGACGAGGTAGGCCTCGCTGGCCTCCTGCAGGGCCATGACTGCGGAGCTCTGGAAGCGCAGGTCGGTCTTGAAGTCCTGGGCGATCTCGCGCACTAGGCGCTGGAATGGCAGCTTGCGGATGAGCAGCTCTGTGCTCTTCTGGTAGCGCCTGATTTCTCGCAGGGCGACGGTGCCCGGCCTGTAGCGGTGGGGCTTCTTGACGCCTCCGGTGGCGGGCGCGCTCTTCCTCGCCGCCTTGGTGGCGAGCTGTTTGCGCGGCGCCTTTCCGCCGGTGGACTTGCGGGCCGTTTGCTTTGTGCGGGCCATGGCGGTAGCGGTAGCGGTAGCGGAGCGGCGTGCGTGGAGGTTAGGTGCGGCGCGGCGTCCGGTGCTGCCTTGACAACGGGCCCGCGCGCCTCCGTGCTGCGCTTATATGCCCTCGGTTGCGCGTGGTGGGGGGAGGGCGGGCCAGAGTCTATATAGGGGGGCGGCGGGCGCGCTGGGCGCAGACCGTAGCCGACTCGCCAGCCGCTGCAGCTGCTGTTTGTGCACGTTTTGCTTTGCCCGAGGAAGGAAGGATGACAGGCCGCGGCAAGGGAGGAAAGGGGCTCGGCAAGGGTGGCGCCAAGCGGCACCGCAAGGTGTTGCGCGACAACATCCAGGGCATCACGAAGCCCGCCATCCGCCGCCTGGCTCGCAGGGGCGGCGTGAAGCGCATCTCTGGTCTGATCTACGAGGAGACCCGCGGGGTGCTGAAGGTGTTCCTGGAGAACGTGATCCGCGACGCGGTGACGTACACTGAGCACGCCAAGCGCAAGACTGTGACGGCCATGGACGTGGTGTACGCCCTGAAGAGGCAGGGGCGCACCCTGTACGGTTTCGGCGGTTAGGCTGCGTCGCAGCGGGCGCTGGCCTTCCCGCGGCCGTGCTTGTGGGTGGGAGAGACTAGAAAACGGCCCTTTTCAGGGCCACCACACTGTTCGGAAGTTGAAAAGTGCGAAAGAGTCTGTGTTGTTGTTGCTGCGTGTGTGCGCTGTGTTGTTTGTTTGTTTGTTTCTTTCTTTCTTTCTTTCCGTTTGAGCGACGTGATGTGACTGGGAGGGGAGAAGGAAAGGAAACGTGTCATGTGGCTGGCTGTGTGTGGAGCTGCTTCGTTTGTGTGTCTTTGTATCGATCGCGACGGAGATGGCGGGCTGTGTGTTGTTGTGCGAGAGGCGGTGATTATTTGCTTGCGTGGTTTGTCTCTGTGTGTTTGTTTGCGGCGGCGTTGGGGTTTCCGAGGCAAGGCGTGTGGGCATAGGCGGCCGGATCAGCTGTTTCGTTCGTGTCGACGGCCGTTGCGCGCGGGAGTGGAGGGCGGTGTGTCGACACGCCTCCCTTTAACAATGGTCATTATTGCTGCCGTTGTCGGTTTGGAAGGCGACTGCGACCGTGCAAAATGTGTGTGTGTTGGGCCACACGGGCTGTGTGGACGACAAGATGGCGGACGTGCGCCGGCGGCGGCTGTGCTGTGACAGTGCAAAGTTAAAACAAAACAAGGTGCGGCGAGGACGACTGAAATTTTGCTTTGGACGTAGGTGTGTGTGGTGGCCCTGAAAAGGGCCGATTGTTGTGGGCCGAGCCGAGCCGGCAAAGCGCGTTGCGTGCAGGGGAGCACGCGGCGCTGCGATTGCCTGGCCTCCTTTAGGCCTTCTTCTCGGTCTTCTTTGGCAGCAGGACGGCCTGGATGTTGGGCAGGACACCACCCTGTGCGATGGTGACGCCCGACAGGAGCTTGTTGAGCTCCTCGTCGTTGCGGATGGCAAGCTGCAGGTGGCGCGGGATGATGCGCGTCTTCTTGTTGTCGCGGGCCGCGTTTCCGGCCAGCTCGAGCACCTCAGCCGCGAGGTACTCCATGACGGCGGCGAGGTAGACGGGCGCCCCGGCGCCGACGCGCTCTGCGTAGTTTCCCTTGCGCAGGAGGCGGTGGATTCTGCCGACCGGGAACTGGAGCCCAGCCCTGCTTGAGCGGGACTTTGACTTGCCCTTGACTTTGCCTCCCTTTCCGCGTCCGGACATGGCGATGGGCTAGCGACGGTGCACACGAAACGGAAACGAAAACGACCGGTGCGAGCGGCAGCGAGTCGAGCAGCGGAGTGCGTGCCGGCGCAGCCGGGGTGGGGGTGCTTTATGGGCTCGGGTGCGGCGGCCGGTTGCGCGCGCGCCCCATTGGTCGGCGGCCGCAACAGGGCGAGCTGGTAAAGGTGCGGCGGCGGCTGGCGGCGGGTGCCACTGTGTGGGGAGACGCTGACTAGAGCGGAGCGCTTGCTACTGGTGTTGCTGCTGCCGTACGTTGGTTCGAGATGCCGCCCAAGACTAGCGGGAAGGCCGCCAAGAAGGCTGGCAAGGCGCAGAAGAACATTTCGAAGGGCGACAAGAAGAAGAAGCGCAAGAGGAAGGAGAGCTATGCCATCTACATCTACAAGGTGCTGAAGCAGGTGCACCCTGACACGGGCATCTCGTCGAAGGCGATGAGCATCATGAACAGCTTCGTGAACGACATTTTCGAGCGCATTGCGGCCGAGGCTTCTCGCCTGGCGCACTACAACAAGCGCTCGACCATCACGTCCCGCGAGATCCAGACCGCTGTGCGGCTGTTGCTGCCTGGCGAGCTGGCCAAGCACGCCGTGAGCGAGGGCACGAAGGCGGTGACCAAGTACACGAGCTCCAAGTAAGGAGGTGGCTCTGGAATGGAAGGAAGGATGGAGAAGGCTCCTCCGTTGCGAGAGCGGCAAAACGGCCCTTTTCAGGGCCACCAACTTGCCTTTTGCGGGAAGGGCGGAATTGTTGTTGTTTGTGTGGACGGCTGTGATGTGTGTGTGTGCATTTTGATTGTGGGTGGGGGGGCGCGTCAAAGCGTGTTGCGCGGGGTACGGCCACGAGGTTGGTCGCCGTGGCGTGGAATGGTGGCACGCCTCGTTGGCGTGGTTTTTGACCCATTGGTGTTGTTGGTGTGTGTGTGTGTGTGTGAGACCCGTCTGCGAGGGGGGGACAGTGTGATCGGCGACTTTTGTGTCACCGTAACGACGGCCGTTTGCGGGTTTGTTTTTTTGCACATCATACATGGCGAGGGTGAAATGTGAAATGTTTTTGTTTGGTTTTTTTTGCCGCCCACTATTCCCTTTGCTGTACGCCGAGTTTGACAATGGTGCGACGTAACTGCAGCGTGGAGGTGTGTGAGTGACGTTGAAATGAACGTGCCATTAAGACGCATTGTTGTTGTATTGTACTGTACGTGTACGGCGACACGCACGATGATGTACCATTCGACTCTGATGTTTGATAGCCGTGTCTGACTGATTGCGTACGACGCACGCACACCGATGTCGTCATTCAAGATGCACGCTAGACGACGACGGCGGCGGCGGCGGTCGTTTGTTTGGCGAATGTCTGTACACGTGTTTGTCTGTGTCCATCCGGTATGTATTTGTTTGTTTGAAAGTGTTTTGTGTGTCGGTGACGTGGTCCGATCCGTCGCCCCCTGAGTAACTGTCGATCGGCGCGATAGACCGGCGTCACGCAACTGAACCGAAGTCTTGGGCACACCCGTCATACTGTTGTACACCGTCGCGCTGAGAACGGTAACGAAAGGTTGACTTTGATCGGTCGAATGTCTGGGCAGAACGTGAGGAATGAGGCGAGAGTGCAAGGAGGGGGGGGGGCAAAAGAGAGAGGAAGGGAAAAAGGGGAGAAACGCATTCGTAGAGCAACGGAACGTTCCCGTGTCGGAGGCGTATTGGAGCCGCACTGAAATGCGTTTAACGGCGGCGCGGCTGCAAGTGTCTGCCGTGGTGAACGTTACCTTTGACGGCTGCATTGGGCTTTGCCTTTGCTTTTGCTTTTGCTTTCGCTTTCGCGTTCGCTTTCGCTTTCCCGGATGTACGTAACGTTTGTTGATATGGTTCTGAGGAAGAGTGTATGACAGTGCCGTGCCGTCCATGTTCGTGTGCCCTCCCATTGTGTGTATGCTATTGTCTGTGTACTTGAATGATGTATGTAGGTGTTAGTGGACATGTTTTACCAGTGGGGGGAAATGGATCGTCGATAGTTGCCGTCACTCTGTCACGGTCGAGATGACGCACCCTCCGTACAGAAAGGTGTCGAGAAAGTGAGTGAGTGTGTGCGTCCGTGAATTGGCAGTGTTTGGAGGTGGGCGTGCCCTGGATGTGGCCCGGAAAAGGCTGTTCGTTAGGCGGTAGTGTTGTGTGGACAGGGGAGGGGCATGCGTAACGCTGCTGGCATGGCATTTCGGGAGATGGGAGGGGGCAAACGAGGAAACGAGGAGCGGCGGCCAAAGACGGGACGGGGAGGGGCGCGGTGTGGGTGGCTTGCGCCTGTGCTCGGCGTTGTGGTTTGTGCAAAAGAGGAGGAGAAAAACAATGTGAGTTGCCAGGGAGGGGAGCGGTGTTGTGTTGTGGTTGTCGTGGTGTAGCCGCAGACGCGGCTGTCAGTGAACGTGGCGAGACGGACGGATGCGCGGAGGGGCGGGGGCGGCGCATTTCGCCGGTGCCGTGCCGTGCCGTGCCGTGCCGTGCCGTGCCGTGCCGTGCCGTGCCATGCCTGAAAGCCGCGTGGTCGCTGTGTTGTTGGTGGCGTGGGGGCGAGGAGAGTACCGTACGGGTGTGCTTGTGCGCCGGAAATGGCACACTGCGCCCGCCCGTCTTGGAGGCTGATGGCTGTGGTGTGGAAATGGGGCGCGGTGATGTTGAAGCAGTTGAAGAACAGAAAAGAAACCAAGAAAACGGAAGGCGTGATGCGGCGGTGGTGGTGAGAGCGGGAAAAACAAAACAAAAAAAAAAAAAACAACAAAAAAAAAGAAGGAAAAACAACAAGAAACAAAAAAGAAAACAAAAAGTCTATCAATATTAAAATGTAAATGGAAATGGAAATGGACCCAGGTATAACCTCCCTGCACAAATAGCAGAGAGTCCGATGATAATAAAAATGTGCCAGAATGTTAACGTCCCTACAAAACAAACCCAACGGTAATATTAATGAAAGAGTGAACCGTATGTAACATTGCAACAGACATAATGAAACCTGATAAATTGTATAAGGGCAGCAGCGTTGACCTTTGGCCCTGTATTCAGAATAAAAAGAGCCAAAGATCGTTACCCCAATGAAAAAGACACTGAAACACGTATGTAACATAGTAGCGATGGCGAGACGTTGTAGCATCTGTGACCAGAGAGTTTGCGCTGGACTGCGCGAGTGTTGCGAGCGGTTCTCAGTCAGTCAGTCTGTCTGTCAGTAGTCGTTGCGAGTCCGTAGCTCTGTGTAGTTGAGGGCTGTACTCTGTCAGTAGTCGTCGCGTGCAGTACGCTAATAGTCGTCATGCAGAGCGGTCGGTCAGTAGTAGCAGCCGAGTGCGGTTGTGTGATGTAGGTGGTCGGCAACACTGGTCAAGATGGTGAATAAGGTATACTGTTAATTAATATAATCATTAGATAATGAAAAAGTGTAATTATTCTCCAACAAGTTCCCCAATAATAATTTTTATTTCAAAAGCATTTTTCAAACATTTAATTTGTTATTGAACTAAAGAGTTCGTTGCACTTCACATTTCATTCCACTGCTTTGAAGAAAAATGTCACTAAAATCACAAAAAAAGAGAATATTATTATTTGCAAATGCAGTTCCTCCAAGCGCTGCGCAACAACCAGAGCAGAAATGTGACATCCATTTATTCGGAGGTAAGACTTTAATTCTGATTGTTTTGCACAGGGCCAAAGACCGATATTTCGGTTTAATTGAAGTTTCTTGTCACTGAACGGACGTTTGTAAATGTTGTGTGAAGACTTTATATTTGAGTCAGATTGCGAATTTCACATTTTTGTTGCCATTTTCAATACCTCTCATTGTGGGCGAGGTTACAATTAGCGCAATGTCCATTAGCATCCGTAAATAACATTGTCCATTATTTTAAATTTTGCTGGGAGGTTACAACACACACACACAAAAAAAAAAAAAAACAAAAAATTGCATTTATATCCGCTCCTCAATTGTAGATACCCCTTACACAGCTGTGTGCAATGAATGAGTGCTGGCTGGTAATTAATTGCACTCCTTGGAGGGAAATGCCATAGGAAGTAGTCTTTAAAAAGTGAATGTTTTTCGTTAAGAGACAAAAGTTACTTTAGAAAAAAAGTAATAGTGGGGCTTTTGTTGTTGAACAAAAGAAGTACAATGAACATACGTTATCAGATTTGCGCAATGCAGCGTCACACCACCTTTTGATTATAACACAATATACTATACATCGTCCCGAACCGTGACCAGAGTCGCGAGACGAGCAGAGCACGCCGCCGACGCCCGCTCAGTACAACCGTCGACCCGCTACTACTGTCGACCGACTACTACCTCTCCCGACTCGCGCTACAATATATATAACAACTGTTCCTGGCGACCCGGTGCGTGCCACTACTGTCGTCTGGCGCGGTCCAAGCGCCGACTAGCAGCGATAAAGAACTCTCTGGTCAGACAGAGATGCTGTCATGCCTCGCCATCGCTCTGGTAATGAATACATACGTGTTGCAGCGTGCGTACCACCGGAACACGCAGTGGCGGAGCCAAAGACTGTGTTGTCGAGGTCGAGTGCGAGTGGGAAGAGAGGCAGCGTCGGCACGGAGATGCAAGCGAGCGCGAGACGCACGGGGGCTGCGGCGTGGCGCGTTTGCGGTCGGCGCCTTTGGTGGCAACGGCCGGGACAAGCAGCGGTGTATGGTGTGGTGCGGGGCGGACAGGGGCGGCGGTGGACGGGGAGGAGGCGGCGCGACGACGGCATGGGGGCGAAAACGGGACGGGGGACGGCGGATGTTGAGAGGCGTCACGCGCGGACAGGACACAGACACAGAGACACACAGATTGGAAAGGGAGGGTGCGCGGTAGTAGTTGGGAATGTGCGTACCGTGCGGGATGGGAGTGGGCGAGGAACACGGTCGTGGCCCCTGTTTTGGGTGCGTGTGATGACGTCGGTGTGTTGTGGGAAGGGAAGGTGCTGTGGCGGCGGCGCGTAATGGGCGTAGGCCGAAAAGAGAAAGGAACGTGGGCAGTGTGTTGGCACGCGTCGGTTCGACTGCGACGTTGATGGGCAGGGCAGGGCAAGGTTAATGGTGGTAGGAGTAGGCGTGTGGGCGCAAAAAATCTGCCGCTGCAGGCGGTGCCGTAACCGCCATGGCGGGAAGGAGAGAAAGAAAGAAAGAAAGAAACAAAAAAAAAAAAAAAGAAAAGGAGGGGGGGGTGGGCGAAAGTGGAGAGGCGGTGGTGTGAGAAGGGCGGGGGCGGAAGGAAGGCAGGAAGGACAAGAGGCGAGGCGACGGCTTGCTTTGTGTATCGGTCGGTCTCTGGCTATGCTTCGTTTTCTGCAGCAGGGTCGGTGCGCGGCGTGGCTCGCGGCAGTGGGAACGCCTGGTGGCTGGACGGCCAGCAATGCGGTTGGATGGGCGGCCACAGCACCGCACCTGTGCCCGAGGAGGAGACGCTGGCGGCGGGCCCTGAGGTGAGGCCGGCTCGGCTGGGGCTGTGGATGTGTAGGTGTGCGCCGCTGCTGCAACAACGAGTAAAACGCGAGAAGGAGGGATGGCGGTAGAGAGAGAAAAAAAAAAAAGGTCGTGTTGTGTTGATGCGCAGGCAGACGCGTACAGAGGGACGAGCCCGGTCTGCAGCAGGGTGTGGCCGTGCCGAGTGCAGAGCAGCGGCGGCTCGGTTCGGTTCGGCCCGGCCCGGCGGGCCGCGCTGTTGTCGCGGACGTGAGCGCCCCCTGGCGGGTGGCCGGAGGCGGCGCGGCGTGTTGGACGTGTGGCTGGTGGCAGTGCACAATTTGCGAGTGGCTGGCGGTGTGGTGTGGCGGTTGGCGCGTCGGGCGGCGGAGAGGTATGTGTTGCGGGCGCCCTTTGCTGCGCTGCGTCGTTGCGTGTGCCGTACAGGGCGGGCGCTTGTCGACTGTGTGGGCGGTGTGGCGAATTGGCGTGAAACGGCTGCCGAGAGGTGTGTGGTAGCGAGCCGGTCGGTGGTGTCGGTGCGAAGGGGAATGTGCGTGCGTTTGGCGGTTTCGGTGTGCTTTTTGCGGCGTGAGAGTGGGAATTAGTGGGGCCGGCTGTTGTGTTGGTTCCTTGTGTCTTGTGTCGCGTAGCTTGATGGCAACGTGGAAGGACGCCGGTTTCGTTTCGAGCCTTGCGTGTGGTTGTCGACGTTGACTGGTTGGCGTGTGCCGATGCACGTGCATGTGTGGGTCGCGAGTGCGTTTTTGGCTGGCTGTGTGTGTGTGTGTGTGTGTTGTTTTGGGGGGGAAGGGGGAGGCGGTGGTGAAAGTGCAGTCGTTGCCACGGGCGTCGTCGGGTGGGGCTGGGGCTGTGCGTCGTGGCGGAAAGGTGGTAGGTTGCGGGAAGCGAGCCCGTCGTTGACGGTGTCGCGTGAGTTGTGAATCGAGTGGGGCGCGGGGCGCGGGACAGGAGCAGCGTGCCGCTGCGTCGTGGTCGTCAGCAGAGGCTGTGCGTGTGCTTGTCCTTTTTGTGGGCGGTTCGTGCGAGGCGTTTTTGTTTTGTGTTGCCCTAGTTGTTAGTTTATTGTGTTTGTGTTTGTTATTTTGAGACGACGACTGGTTGGTGGCGTGCGCGCGAAGTGGCGGTGTGCGCTTCCCGTGTCGTTTGATTTTTTTGTTTTTGTGTGTTTTTTTTTGTTTTTTGCACTGGGCCCCGGTGGGTGGGTGCGTGTGTGTCGATTGCCGGCTGGCGAAAGGTGCGCCATCGGCGGGGTGGGTCGCCGGCACAAGTAGAGGCGGCGGCGTTGTTGCTGTTGTTGTGTGGTGTTTGTTTTGTTCGGCTGTGTCGGCGAGCTGTGTTGCGGTGCGTGTGAATGGTGGTGCAAAAGTGCTGGCGTTGGGGCTGCGACTGCGACGGCGGCGAGCCGCGGGCGCGCCATTGATAGTGATGTTGTGAACAGCGGCTGTGTACGGTAGTGGTGTTGTTGTAGCACGACGTGCATCCGGGCCGGCGCGGAAAGCGCAGTTGCGGGCGGTTGCCCTTCGGTGCCAGCCATGTCGCGTGAGCGGCGGGTTGCTCTGGTGTCGACACGTGGTGCTCTGGGTTGTTGTGTGGTGCCCTTTGGCCGGTGGGGGTGGTTCGCGTGTGTCTCGTTCGCGCTCGGTGTCTGGTCGTGGTCGTGCTGCTCCCCCGTCTGTCGGCGGTTTCCGACGTCGTCTGTACGTTTTTTTTGTTCGTTTGCGGCGTGCCTGCCGACGTCCGTCCCGTCGCGACCTTTCAACCGAAAGTGTGGCGCCCGAAGGTGAACGAACGTAACCCTGACCTCGGCGCTTTACGCTGAGCCGAGCGAACCGAACCGAACCGAACCTAACCTGTGGTGTGGCGAGGTGAGCTCAGCCTGTGAGCCCCTAACGTCTACGTAAGGTAAGCTGTCCGGCTCACGCCTCACGTTTGAACGCTTTTCTAACCTACGTTTGACGCTTCTTAACCTAGCACCGACCCCTTAACCTAACGTGTAACCTAACCTAACCTAACCTCTGACGCCTGACGTGTTTGAATGCTTAACCTAAGTTTGACGCTTAACCTAACCCAAGTCCCCTTAACCTAACCCACGTCCACCTAACCTAACCTAACGTAGACGTGTAAACGTAATGTGTAACGCGTAACGTGTAAGGTCGGCTGTCGTGTGTGCTTGACGGCAGATTGGGTTGGTCTGTAGATTCGGATTGCGGTTTGCCTCGGTCGAGGGGTTGGGTCGGAAGCGGCGAGGGGCGGCGGCGCCTGTTGCGCAGGCGGCGTCCGTTTGCGGCGGGCAATTGTTGAGAAACGGCTGTGAATGTTGGCGGGCGAGAGGAGGAGGACGGCGCGCGATGTGGCCCGACGGCTGCGGGCCGATCGGGAAACGGCGGGAGGGCGACGGAAGGCGATGGGGCGGCGGAGGCGCGTTTGCACGGCCGTCATCGCCGCACGCCTCGGCTTGTGTGGCTGTGGCGCCGGCCGCGCTGGCCGGGCTGCCGCGGCGACGGTGTGGGAGTTTTGCCGAAGGTTTGGCCATTGTGGCGGGTCGTCGGCTGGGGCTGTGGGGGCGGCATTTGGGCGGGGGCGGCGATTCTCGGCGGGCCGACCCAGGCTGTAGCGCGCGGTAGCTGCAGTTTGGCCGTGGTTTGCGGCGCTGCCGTGGCGACTGGTTGGCGACTGTGGTGTGGCTGTGTGTAGCCCCATCCTCGGTGGTTTGAAAGGCGCGGGCGGTTGTGGCGCAGGTTTGGGGCTGCTCCGCACAGGCTGTCGGACGTTGGGCGGTAGCAAGCGCGGGAGGCGCGGCGCGGCGGCGCGCAGAGTGGCGGCCGCTCTCTCGGCCGTCCGCGCCCGCCCGCGACACTGGCTGGGCCTTGTGATTCTCTGCTCTGCTGCTGTGCTGTGCTTGCGTGCCTGCCGTCCCGCTCGCTCTCGCTGTGTGTTACGCGCGTCGTCGAAATGGCAGATCAGGCGGCTACGAACGAGACTGCTGCGGCACCCGCCGCCACCGGCACTACGAAGAAGGCCAAGTCTGCGTCGTCTGCGAAGAAGCCGCGCGCCAAGCCTGCGCACCCGCGCACCTCTGAGATGGTGACGGCCGCCATCAAGAGTCTGAAGGAGCGCGGCGGGTCGTCGCTGCAGGCGATCAAGAAGTACATAGCCGCGCACTACAAGCTGGACGCGGAGAAGCTGGCGCCGTTTATCAAGAAGTACCTCAAGTCGGCCGTCGTGGCGGGCGAGCTGGTGCAGACGAAGGGGAAGGGCGCGTCCGGCTCGTTCAAGCTTGCCGGCGCCGGCGGCGGGGGGGCGGCCGAGGGCGGCAAGGCTCGTGCTGGCGGTGCCAAGAAGAAGCGCGCCGCTCCGGCCAGCAAGGAGAAGAAGGGCGCCCGTGCGGCCGGCGCAAAGAAGGCTGGTGGCGTGAAGGCGGCGACCGGTCGGAAGGCGGGCGCCGCCAAGAAGGCGTCTGCGGCGTCGGCCGCTCCCGCGGGTGCGAAGAAGGCGGCTGCGGCCAAGCCGGCCAAGGCCAAGTCGCCGTCGAAGGCGAAGAAGGCCGCCAAGGTTCCGACGAAGAAGCCGAAGGCGCCGCGCCCGAAGAAGGCGACGACGCCGTCTAAGGCGAAGGCTTCGCCCAAGAAGAAGAAGTAGAGTAGAGGAGAAAGAGATGGGAATGGAAGGGTTTGGCGCTTGACTCCGTCGTCCCCACCCCCCGTCGTCGTCTAGTGGCGCGCAAGAGACGCGCGGCCCAAAACGGCCCTTCTCAGGGCCATCAAAGCACGTCGGGGAAGGTTTTGATTGTCGTGTTGCGTTTGGTGTGGGTGTCTGTCTGGCGTTTCTGTATGCCCGTGGGGATGCTGTTTGCGTGCCGTGGTGGTTGGATTGCGGGGGTCGGTGGCGGGTGTGGGCGGCGGTAGCGGTAAGCGGTGTTGTTGTTGTCGTGGTTGATTGTCGCCGTGTTTGTGGCGGCGGCCGACGGTTGGTTTTCTGTCGCGTTGTTTTGTTTGAATACGTTGGTTGGCTTGCCTGCGTTCGTTCTTCTCGGATGTCTGTCTTGTCGAGTCGTGTCTGGTCTTTGTTTTGTTTTGTTCCTTTGTGTGTGTGTGTGTGTGTGATGTTTTGCAACGGGGGGCACGTTGAGATGCGGAAGGAGTCGGCGGGGATTTCGGTGGCGTGTAGAGCGAGCGAGCGCGCCTGCCTGGCCGTTGGCCGTCGGAGTGGAGTGCGGGTTTTTTTTGTTTTCGAAACGAAAGCGGCGGCCGGCCAGCCACCCGTGCGGTGTGACGTCGGCCGTTGGGTATTGTGCGCTTTGAGCGCCGGGGAGGGATGATGTGTGATTGTTGCGCGCTGCTAGCAGGCAGGCAGAGTGAGCGGGTGTGGCGGACGGACGGGAAGTGGTGGTTTTTTGTTTTGTTTTTGGGTTGCGGGGCGAGAGGCAGGCGACCGACAAAGTTTGCTCGCGACGGAGAGATGTTAGTGGCCCTGAAAAGGGCCGTTTTTGTTTGTGCGGTGCGGTGCCGCGGCGCGGTTTAGGCGCGCTCGCCGCGGATGCGGCGCGCGAGCTGGATGTCCTTGGGCATGATGGTGACGCGCTTGGCGTGGATTGCGCACAGGTTGGTGTCTTCGAAGAGGCCGACGAGGTAGGCCTCGCTGGCCTCCTGCAGGGCCATGACTGCGGAGCTCTGGAAGCGCAGGTCGGTCTTGAAGTCCTGGGCGATCTCGCGCACTAGGCGCTGGAATGGCAGCTTGCGGATGAGCAGCTCTGTGCTCTTCTGGTAGCGCCTGATTTCTCGCAGGGCGACGGTGCCCGGCCTGTAGCGGTGGGGCTTCTTGACGCCTCCGGTGGCGGGCGCGCTCTTCCTCGCCGCCTTGGTGGCGAGCTGTTTGCGCGGCGCCTTTCCGCCGGTGGACTTGCGGGCCGTTTGCTTTGTGCGGGCCATGGCGGTAGCGGTAGCGGTAGCGGAGCGGCGTGCGTGGAGGTTAGGTGCGGCGCGGCGTCCGGTGCTGCCTTGACAACGGGCCCGCGCGCCTCCGTGCTGCGCTTATATGCCCTCGGTTGCGCGTGGTGGGGGGAGGGCGGGCCAGAGTCTATATAGGGGGGCGGCGGGCGCGCTGGGCGCAGACCGTAGCCGACTCGCCAGCCGCTGCAGCTGCTGTTTGTGCACGTTTTGCTTTGCCCGAGGAAGGAAGGATGACAGGCCGCGGCAAGGGAGGAAAGGGGCTCGGCAAGGGTGGCGCCAAGCGGCACCGCAAGGTGTTGCGCGACAACATCCAGGGCATCACGAAGCCCGCCATCCGCCGCCTGGCTCGCAGGGGCGGCGTGAAGCGCATCTCTGGTCTGATCTACGAGGAGACCCGCGGGGTGCTGAAGGTGTTCCTGGAGAACGTGATCCGCGACGCGGTGACGTACACTGAGCACGCCAAGCGCAAGACTGTGACGGCCATGGACGTGGTGTACGCCCTGAAGAGGCAGGGGCGCACCCTGTACGGTTTCGGCGGTTAGGCTGCGTCGCAGCGGGCGCTGGCCTTCCCGCGGCCGTGCTTGTGGGTGGGAGAGACTAGAAAACGGCCCTTTTCAGGGCCACCACACTGTTCGGAAGTTGAAAAGTGCGAAAGAGTCTGTGTTGTTGTTGCTGCGTGTGTGCGCTGTGTTGTTTGTTTGTTTGTTTCTTTCTTTCTTTCTTTCCGTTTGAGCGACGTGATGTGACTGGGAGGGGAGAAGGAAAGGAAACGTGTCATGTGGCTGGCTGTGTGTGGAGCTGCTTCGTTTGTGTGTCTTTGTATCGATCGCGACGGAGATGGCGGGCTGTGTGTTGTTGTGCGAGAGGCGGTGATTATTTGCTTGCGTGGTTTGTCTCTGTGTGTTTGTTTGCGGCGGCGTTGGGGTTTCCGAGGCAAGGCGTGTGGGCATAGGCGGCCGGATCAGCTGTTTCGTTCGTGTCGACGGCCGTTGCGCGCGGGAGTGGAGGGCGGTGTGTCGACACGCCTCCCTTTAACAATGGTCATTATTGCTGCCGTTGTCGGTTTGGAAGGCGACTGCGACCGTGCAAAATGTGTGTGTGTTGGGCCACACGGGCTGTGTGGACGACAAGATGGCGGACGTGCGCCGGCGGCGGCTGTGCTGTGACAGTGCAAAGTTAAAACAAAACAAGGTGCGGCGAGGACGACTGAAATTTTGCTTTGGACGTAGGTGTGTGTGGTGGCCCTGAAAAGGGCCGATTGTTGTGGGCCGAGCCGAGCCGGCAAAGCGCGTTGCGTGCAGGGGAGCACGCGGCGCTGCGATTGCCTGGCCTCCTTTAGGCCTTCTTCTCGGTCTTCTTTGGCAGCAGGACGGCCTGGATGTTGGGCAGGACACCACCCTGTGCGATGGTGACGCCCGACAGGAGCTTGTTGAGCTCCTCGTCGTTGCGGATGGCAAGCTGCAGGTGGCGCGGGATGATGCGCGTCTTCTTGTTGTCGCGGGCCGCGTTTCCGGCCAGCTCGAGCACCTCAGCCGCGAGGTACTCCATGACGGCGGCGAGGTAGACGGGCGCCCCGGCGCCGACGCGCTCTGCGTAGTTTCCCTTGCGCAGGAGGCGGTGGATTCTGCCGACCGGGAACTGGAGCCCAGCCCTGCTTGAGCGGGACTTTGACTTGCCCTTGACTTTGCCTCCCTTTCCGCGTCCGGACATGGCGATGGGCTAGCGACGGTGCACACGAAACGGAAACGAAAACGACCGGTGCGAGCGGCAGCGAGTCGAGCAGCGGAGTGCGTGCCGGCGCAGCTCTCTGCTTCTCTCTTTTATTCCTCTACCTTTAGAGGGTGTGCTGGTGGAGGTTGTTGTCACATTAGGACATTTCCTCCTCTTTTCTTTTGTGTTGTTTTTGTTTCTTTGCTTTTGTTGGTTGCTGTTCGTTGAGAGTTTTCTTTAGTTGTTCTTTTTCTGCTACTGCAGGAGTAGCGACTTGGGTCTGTTATATCTCTGCCTATGGGGTTCGTATTGCCCAAGGGTGTTGATTAATTCGTTTTCTGACTTCCGCGCCGTGGCGTAGAACACTTCTGCCAGGGCGCGGAATCTTGTGGTGATTGGCTCTATGTCTGCGGCTTCGTGCAAATCTGCCGTGGGGAAGCGCGTGGGGACGTGTAGGGCTCGTCTTAACGCTCTGTTTTGAGTCTTTTGTAAGCGATCTATCGTCGATCTGGCTGCGTAGCCCCATACAGGGCACGCATATTCCAGTATCGGTCGAATTAGACTTCGATAGATCGCTACTCCTGTTGCGGGGTCGAGGGAACTGGTGCTGTTCAAGACAGGGTACAGAATCTGCATCCTGGCGTGAGCCTTTCTGCGAAGCTCCTCTATGTGGCACTTCCATGTCAGGCGTCTGTCAAGTGTGACACCGAGGTACTTCGCAGAATTTCTCCATGGCAAATTCTGCCCCTGCAATCTCAGCAGTTGGTATGGTCTTCTTGGGGGTCGGCGTTTCCCATAGCGTCTGGTGAGCAGCATGGCTTGTGTTTTCTCAGAGTTAATTGAGATGCGCCACTGCTTTGCCCAGTTTTCCGTCCTGTTTAGGGCGGTTTGCAGACGCCTTGTAACCAGGTTCCTGTTTGTCGAGCAGGAGAAGAATGCAGTGTCGTCTGCGTACTGTGCAGTGTTTACATGCTGAGTCGTAGGGATGTCAGCAGTGTAGACACTGTAGAGGACGGGTCCCAGGACTGAGCCCTGGGGCACGCCTGCACTGATTCTTCTCCTGGTCGACAGGGATCCATCGATCTTGACTGAGAAAGTCCTACCGGAGAGATAGTTTTTAACGATTTTGACTATCTTTCCGGGGAAGCCTAGGGTGTACATCTTGTGTAATATCCCGGTGTGCCAGACTGAGTCGAAGGCTTTTGCTACGTCTAACAAGACAAGCCCGCAGTAGCCCTTTCGGTTGAAGCTGTCTGTGGCTGCTTCAACCACCCTCATGATTTGCTGGGGGGCGGAGTGTCTTTGCCTAAATCCGAATTGGAATTTCGGCAGAATCTGCTCTCTTGTGATATAGTCCTGTATGGGGGTTAGTAGGAGGCGCTCGTAGAGTTTACTGAGGGTAGGCAGTAGACTAATTGGTCTATAGTGTTGCGGGAACACCGGGTCTTTTCCTGGTTTCGCGATCGCAATAACTTCTGCGTGCTTCCACTGCGCCGGGAATTTTTGTGATCGCGTCAGTTCATTAACTATATCGGTCAGGTGGGTGATTGCCAGAGGCGGGAGGAGTTTCAGCAATTCATTTGTGACCTGGTCGTGACCCGGGGTTTTCCTGGTGGGCAGGGACTTGATGCAGCGCGCCACATCTTCAGTATTGAAGAGTGGCGTGTAGTCATCTTCGTCGTCTGCTTCCAGGAACACGGCCAGTTCTCTGCGGACTGTTGCGACGTGTTCTCTGTCCTGTACTTCTGCTGGTCTGAACTGTTTTTCGAACACGTCGGCTAGTGCGTTAGCTTTGTCGATGGGGCTGAACTGCAGTCCGCGTTCGCCATGGAGTGGTGGCATTTTTGCGCGTCTTTTTGTGTACTGTTTGGTGGCTTGCCATAAACTATTGTCGTCTAGTTTGAGAGCTGAGAGCCTTGCCGACCATTGTTGGTTGCGGTACTCATTGAGATCGGCTTTCAGCTCTCTCTGTAGCCTATTGAGTAGCCTCCGTGTATCCCTATTTCTGGTGAGCTTCCACTCTTTGGCGATCCTGTTTTTGTGCCGTATTTGCGCAAGCAAGTGCGGGGGGAGTTGCCTGGAGCGGGGGGGCCCCGCAGGAGGCGGTGTGGCTCCCTCAGCAGCTTGTAGGATCGCTCTTGTGAGGTCGTCTAGTGCCTGTTCTGCTGTCTCTGCAGTTGGAGGCGGGGTCTGGGCAAGTTCAGCTGCTACTGCATTGCTGAATTGCTCCTTATTGATGCGCTTGTATGTCGCATGCCGTTGTGGGCTAGAGAGCCATTCTCCCATGTCGACCTCGAAAATCACGGGATTGTGGTCCGACGACATTCTGTTTACCGATGTCGCGGATACAAAGCCCACCAGATTCTTTGTGATGGCTATGTCGAGGACGTCCGGTCTTCCTCCGTTCTTTGGGAAGTGTGTCGGTTCCTCTGGGCCCCATATTTGTAACTGGTGTGTGCGCGCGAGTCGTTGCAGTTGTTGACCAGCTTGATTTCGGCGTCTCGAGTTCCAGTCCGCGTGCTTGGCATTTAGGTCCCCTGCTATTAGTAGTTTGCCTCTAATGCGACTTAGTGCAGCTATGTCGTCCTCTTCTAGTCTTTGGGAAGGGGGGCGATACACTGCAACGACTGTTAGGGGGCCAGTTACTGTAGCCACTTCGATTGCCGCTGTTTCTATTTCTGCTGTATTGGGGGGGTATATTTGATGATGTCTGATACCTTTTTTGACATATACCGCTACCCCGCCTCCGTGAGTGGGTCGGTCGTTTCTGTAACAAATGTAGTTTGGTACAGAAACTCTTAGTCCTGGTTTGAGGAATGTTTCTCCCACTAGGCATATGTCAACTTTTTCTTCCTGTATGAATTCTCTAAACTCCGTGGGTTGGCGAGTAAGGTTGTCTGCGTTAAACGCGCATATTTTGAGACCTTGTATATTAGGTCTCCTATCCATGGTGGGGGACAATTTTTCCTGTGGCTGTCGCTGCTACAGGCGACTGCTGTGCTGCCGATCTGAGGTCGGCGGGGAGCTGCGTCAATGTTGCTAGAATGCCCACTAGCTGGGTCATCTGTGCCTGTAGCAGTCGGATGGACGACTCGAGTTGCTGGATTGCAGCAGACTCGACTGCTTCTCGCGGACTGGTTTGTGGATGGCGTGGTGGACTGACTTCCCTAGGGCTTCCATCAGCTTGAGGCCGGCGCAGCCGGGGTGGGGGTGCTTTATGGGCTCGGGTGCGGCGGCCGGTTGCGCGCGCGCCCCATTGGTCGGCGGCCGCAACAGGGCGAGCTGGTAAAGGTGCGGCGGCGGCTGGCGGCGGGTGCCACTGTGTGGGGAGACGCTGACTAGAGCGGAGCGCTTGCTACTGGTGTTGCTGCTGCCGTACGTTGGTTCGAGATGCCGCCCAAGACTAGCGGGAAGGCCGCCAAGAAGGCTGGCAAGGCGCAGAAGAACATTTCGAAGGGCGACAAGAAGAAGAAGCGCAAGAGGAAGGAGAGCTATGCCATCTACATCTACAAGGTGCTGAAGCAGGTGCACCCTGACACGGGCATCTCGTCGAAGGCGATGAGCATCATGAACAGCTTCGTGAACGACATTTTCGAGCGCATTGCGGCCGAGGCTTCTCGCCTGGCGCACTACAACAAGCGCTCGACCATCACGTCCCGCGAGATCCAGACCGCTGTGCGGCTGTTGCTGCCTGGCGAGCTGGCCAAGCACGCCGTGAGCGAGGGCACGAAGGCGGTGACCAAGTACACGAGCTCCAAGTAAGGAGGTGGCTCTGGAATGGAAGGAAGGATGGAGAAGGCTCCTCCGTTGCGAGAGCGGCAAAACGGCCCTTTTCAGGGCCACCAACTTGCCTTTTGCGGGAAGGGCGGAATTGTTGTTGTTTGTGTGGACGGCTGTGATGTGTGTGTGTGCATTTTGATTGTGGGTGGGGGGGCGCGTCAAAGCGTGTTGCGCGGGGTACGGCCACGAGGTTGGTCGCCGTGGCGTGGAATGGTGGCACGCCTCGTTGGCGTGGTTTTTGACCCATTGGTGTTGTTGGTGTGTGTGTGTGTGTGTGAGACCCGTCTGCGAGGGGGGGACAGTGTGATCGGCGACTTTTGTGTCACCGTAACGACGGCCGTTTGCGGGTTTGTTTTTTTGCACATCATACATGGCGAGGGTGAAATGTGAAATGTTTTTGTTTGGTTTTTTTTGCCGCCCACTATTCCCTTTGCTGTACGCCGAGTTTGACAATGGTGCGACGTAACTGCAGCGTGGAGGTGTGTGAGTGACGTTGAAATGAACGTGCCATTAAGACGCATTGTTGTTGTATTGTACTGTACGTGTACGGCGACACGCACGATGATGTACCATTCGACTCTGATGTTTGATAGCCGTGTCTGACTGATTGCGTACGACGCACGCACACCGATGTCGTCATTCAAGATGCACGCTAGACGACGACGGCGGCGGCGGCGGTCGTTTGTTTGGCGAATGTCTGTACACGTGTTTGTCTGTGTCCATCCGGTATGTATTTGTTTGTTTGAAAGTGTTTTGTGTGTCGGTGACGTGGTCCGATCCGTCGCCCCCTGAGTAACTGTCGATCGGCGCGATAGACCGGCGTCACGCAACTGAACCGAAGTCTTGGGCACACCCGTCATACTGTTGTACACCGTCGCGCTGAGAACGGTAACGAAAGGTTGACTTTGATCGGTCGAATGTCTGGGCAGAACGTGAGGAATGAGGCGAGAGTGCAAGGAGGGGGGGGGGCAAAAGAGAGAGGAAGGGAAAAAGGGGAGAAACGCATTCGTAGAGCAACGGAACGTTCCCGTGTCGGAGGCGTATTGGAGCCGCACTGAAATGCGTTTAACGGCGGCGCGGCTGCAAGTGTCTGCCGTGGTGAACGTTACCTTTGACGGCTGCATTGGGCTTTGCCTTTGCTTTTGCTTTTGCTTTCGCTTTCGCGTTCGCTTTCGCTTTCCCGGATGTACGTAACGTTTGTTGATATGGTTCTGAGGAAGAGTGTATGACAGTGCCGTGCCGTCCATGTTCGTGTGCCCTCCCATTGTGTGTATGCTATTGTCTGTGTACTTGAATGATGTATGTAGGTGTTAGTGGACATGTTTTACCAGTGGGGGGAAATGGATCGTCGATAGTTGCCGTCACTCTGTCACGGTCGAGATGACGCACCCTCCGTACAGAAAGGTGTCGAGAAAGTGAGTGAGTGTGTGCGTCCGTGAATTGGCAGTGTTTGGAGGTGGGCGTGCCCTGGATGTGGCCCGGAAAAGGCTGTTCGTTAGGCGGTAGTGTTGTGTGGACAGGGGAGGGGCATGCGTAACGCTGCTGGCATGGCATTTCGGGAGATGGGAGGGGGCAAACGAGGAAACGAGGAGCGGCGGCCAAAGACGGGACGGGGAGGGGCGCGGTGTGGGTGGCTTGCGCCTGTGCTCGGCGTTGTGGTTTGTGCAAAAGAGGAGGAGAAAAACAATGTGAGTTGCCAGGGAGGGGAGCGGTGTTGTGTTGTGGTTGTCGTGGTGTAGCCGCAGACGCGGCTGTCAGTGAACGTGGCGAGACGGACGGATGCGCGGAGGGGCGGGGGCGGCGCATTTCGCCGGTGCCGTGCCGTGCCGTGCCGTGCCGTGCCGTGCCGTGCCGTGCCGTGCCATGCCTGAAAGCCGCGTGGTCGCTGTGTTGTTGGTGGCGTGGGGGCGAGGAGAGTACCGTACGGGTGTGCTTGTGCGCCGGAAATGGCACACTGCGCCCGCCCGTCTTGGAGGCTGATGGCTGTGGTGTGGAAATGGGGCGCGGTGATGTTGAAGCAGTTGAAGAACAGAAAAGAAACCAAGAAAACGGAAGGCGTGATGCGGCGGTGGTGGTGAGAGCGGGAAAAACAAAACAAAAAAAAAAAAAACAACAAAAAAAAAGAAGGAAAAACAACAAGAAACAAAAAAGAAAACAAAAAGTCTATCAATATTAAAATGTAAATGGAAATGGAAATGGACCCAGGTATAACCTCCCTGCACAAATAGCAGAGAGTCCGATGATAATAAAAATGTGCCAGAATGTTAACGTCCCTACAAAACAAACCCAACGGTAATATTAATGAAAGAGTGAACCGTATGTAACATTGCAACAGACATAATGAAACCTGATAAATTGTATAAGGGCAGCAGCGTTGACCTTTGGCCCTGTATTCAGAATAAAAAGAGCCAAAGATCGTTACCCCAATGAAAAAGACACTGAAACACGTATGTAACATAGTAGCGATGGCGAGACGTTGTAGCATCTGTGACCAGAGAGTTTGCGCTGGACTGCGCGAGTGTTGCGAGCGGTTCTCAGTCAGTCAGTCTGTCTGTCAGTAGTCGTTGCGAGTCCGTAGCTCTGTGTAGTTGAGGGCTGTACTCTGTCAGTAGTCGTCGCGTGCAGTACGCTAATAGTCGTCATGCAGAGCGGTCGGTCAGTAGTAGCAGCCGAGTGCGGTTGTGTGATGTAGGTGGTCGGCAACACTGGTCAAGATGGTGAATAAGGTATACTGTTAATTAATATAATCATTAGATAATGAAAAAGTGTAATTATTCTCCAACAAGTTCCCCAATAATAATTTTTATTTCAAAAGCATTTTTCAAACATTTAATTTGTTATTGAACTAAAGAGTTCGTTGCACTTCACATTTCATTCCACTGCTTTGAAGAAAAATGTCACTAAAATCACAAAAAAAGAGAATATTATTATTTGCAAATGCAGTTCCTCCAAGCGCTGCGCAACAACCAGAGCAGAAATGTGACATCCATTTATTCGGAGGTAAGACTTTAATTCTGATTGTTTTGCACAGGGCCAAAGACCGATATTTCGGTTTAATTGAAGTTTCTTGTCACTGAACGGACGTTTGTAAATGTTGTGTGAAGACTTTATATTTGAGTCAGATTGCGAATTTCACATTTTTGTTGCCATTTTCAATACCTCTCATTGTGGGCGAGGTTACAATTAGCGCAATGTCCATTAGCATCCGTAAATAACATTGTCCATTATTTTAAATTTTGCTGGGAGGTTACAACACACACACACAAAAAAAAAAAAAAACAAAAAATTGCATTTATATCCGCTCCTCAATTGTAGATACCCCTTACACAGCTGTGTGCAATGAATGAGTGCTGGCTGGTAATTAATTGCACTCCTTGGAGGGAAATGCCATAGGAAGTAGTCTTTAAAAAGTGAATGTTTTTCGTTAAGAGACAAAAGTTACTTTAGAAAAAAAGTAATAGTGGGGCTTTTGTTGTTGAACAAAAGAAGTACAATGAACATACGTTATCAGATTTGCGCAATGCAGCGTCACACCACCTTTTGATTATAACACAATATACTATACATCGTCCCGAACCGTGACCAGAGTCGCGAGACGAGCAGAGCACGCCGCCGACGCCCGCTCAGTACAACCGTCGACCCGCTACTACTGTCGACCGACTACTACCTCTCCCGACTCGCGCTACAATATATATAACAACTGTTCCTGGCGACCCGGTGCGTGCCACTACTGTCGTCTGGCGCGGTCCAAGCGCCGACTAGCAGCGATAAAGAACTCTCTGGTCAGACAGAGATGCTGTCATGCCTCGCCATCGCTCTGGTAATGAATACATACGTGTTGCAGCGTGCGTACCACCGGAACACGCAGTGGCGGAGCCAAAGACTGTGTTGTCGAGGTCGAGTGCGAGTGGGAAGAGAGGCAGCGTCGGCACGGAGATGCAAGCGAGCGCGAGACGCACGGGGGCTGCGGCGTGGCGCGTTTGCGGTCGGCGCCTTTGGTGGCAACGGCCGGGACAAGCAGCGGTGTATGGTGTGGTGCGGGGCGGACAGGGGCGGCGGTGGACGGGGAGGAGGCGGCGCGACGACGGCATGGGGGCGAAAACGGGACGGGGGACGGCGGATGTTGAGAGGCGTCACGCGCGGACAGGACACAGACACAGAGACACACAGATTGGAAAGGGAGGGTGCGCGGTAGTAGTTGGGAATGTGCGTACCGTGCGGGATGGGAGTGGGCGAGGAACACGGTCGTGGCCCCTGTTTTGGGTGCGTGTGATGACGTCGGTGTGTTGTGGGAAGGGAAGGTGCTGTGGCGGCGGCGCGTAATGGGCGTAGGCCGAAAAGAGAAAGGAACGTGGGCAGTGTGTTGGCACGCGTCGGTTCGACTGCGACGTTGATGGGCAGGGCAGGGCAAGGTTAATGGTGGTAGGAGTAGGCGTGTGGGCGCAAAAAATCTGCCGCTGCAGGCGGTGCCGTAACCGCCATGGCGGGAAGGAGAGAAAGAAAGAAAGAAAGAAACAAAAAAAAAAAAAAAGAAAAGGAGGGGGGGGTGGGCGAAAGTGGAGAGGCGGTGGTGTGAGAAGGGCGGGGGCGGAAGGAAGGCAGGAAGGACAAGAGGCGAGGCGACGGCTTGCTTTGTGTATCGGTCGGTCTCTGGCTATGCTTCGTTTTCTGCAGCAGGGTCGGTGCGCGGCGTGGCTCGCGGCAGTGGGAACGCCTGGTGGCTGGACGGCCAGCAATGCGGTTGGATGGGCGGCCACAGCACCGCACCTGTGCCCGAGGAGGAGACGCTGGCGGCGGGCCCTGAGGTGAGGCCGGCTCGGCTGGGGCTGTGGATGTGTAGGTGTGCGCCGCTGCTGCAACAACGAGTAAAACGCGAGAAGGAGGGATGGCGGTAGAGAGAGAAAAAAAAAAAAGGTCGTGTTGTGTTGATGCGCAGGCAGACGCGTACAGAGGGACGAGCCCGGTCTGCAGCAGGGTGTGGCCGTGCCGAGTGCAGAGCAGCGGCGGCTCGGTTCGGTTCGGCCCGGCCCGGCGGGCCGCGCTGTTGTCGCGGACGTGAGCGCCCCCTGGCGGGTGGCCGGAGGCGGCGCGGCGTGTTGGACGTGTGGCTGGTGGCAGTGCACAATTTGCGAGTGGCTGGCGGTGTGGTGTGGCGGTTGGCGCGTCGGGCGGCGGAGAGGTATGTGTTGCGGGCGCCCTTTGCTGCGCTGCGTCGTTGCGTGTGCCGTACAGGGCGGGCGCTTGTCGACTGTGTGGGCGGTGTGGCGAATTGGCGTGAAACGGCTGCCGAGAGGTGTGTGGTAGCGAGCCGGTCGGTGGTGTCGGTGCGAAGGGGAATGTGCGTGCGTTTGGCGGTTTCGGTGTGCTTTTTGCGGCGTGAGAGTGGGAATTAGTGGGGCCGGCTGTTGTGTTGGTTCCTTGTGTCTTGTGTCGCGTAGCTTGATGGCAACGTGGAAGGACGCCGGTTTCGTTTCGAGCCTTGCGTGTGGTTGTCGACGTTGACTGGTTGGCGTGTGCCGATGCACGTGCATGTGTGGGTCGCGAGTGCGTTTTTGGCTGGCTGTGTGTGTGTGTGTGTGTGTTGTTTTGGGGGGGAAGGGGGAGGCGGTGGTGAAAGTGCAGTCGTTGCCACGGGCGTCGTCGGGTGGGGCTGGGGCTGTGCGTCGTGGCGGAAAGGTGGTAGGTTGCGGGAAGCGAGCCCGTCGTTGACGGTGTCGCGTGAGTTGTGAATCGAGTGGGGCGCGGGGCGCGGGACAGGAGCAGCGTGCCGCTGCGTCGTGGTCGTCAGCAGAGGCTGTGCGTGTGCTTGTCCTTTTTGTGGGCGGTTCGTGCGAGGCGTTTTTGTTTTGTGTTGCCCTAGTTGTTAGTTTATTGTGTTTGTGTTTGTTATTTTGAGACGACGACTGGTTGGTGGCGTGCGCGCGAAGTGGCGGTGTGCGCTTCCCGTGTCGTTTGATTTTTTTGTTTTTGTGTGTTTTTTTTTGTTTTTTGCACTGGGCCCCGGTGGGTGGGTGCGTGTGTGTCGATTGCCGGCTGGCGAAAGGTGCGCCATCGGCGGGGTGGGTCGCCGGCACAAGTAGAGGCGGCGGCGTTGTTGCTGTTGTTGTGTGGTGTTTGTTTTGTTCGGCTGTGTCGGCGAGCTGTGTTGCGGTGCGTGTGAATGGTGGTGCAAAAGTGCTGGCGTTGGGGCTGCGACTGCGACGGCGGCGAGCCGCGGGCGCGCCATTGATAGTGATGTTGTGAACAGCGGCTGTGTACGGTAGTGGTGTTGTTGTAGCACGACGTGCATCCGGGCCGGCGCGGAAAGCGCAGTTGCGGGCGGTTGCCCTTCGGTGCCAGCCATGTCGCGTGAGCGGCGGGTTGCTCTGGTGTCGACACGTGGTGCTCTGGGTTGTTGTGTGGTGCCCTTTGGCCGGTGGGGGTGGTTCGCGTGTGTCTCGTTCGCGCTCGGTGTCTGGTCGTGGTCGTGCTGCTCCCCCGTCTGT
The DNA here is from genome assembly GCF_023864345.2 of Schistocerca serialis cubense. Lineage (NCBI taxonomy): Eukaryota > Metazoa > Arthropoda > Insecta > Orthoptera > Acrididae > Schistocerca > Schistocerca serialis. Next base: position 41,598 of record NW_026047914.1, read on the forward strand.
CGGCGGTTTCCGACGTCGTCTGTACGTTTTTTTTGTTCGTTTGCGGCGTGCCTGCCGACGTCCGTCCCGTCGCGACCTTTCAACCGAAAGTGTGGCGCCCGAAGGTGAACGAACGTAACCCTGACCTCGGCGCTTTACGCTGAGCCGAGCGAACCGAACCGAACCGAACCTAACCTGTGGTGTGGCGAGGTGAGCTCAGCCTGTGAGCCCCTAACGTCTACGTAAGGTAAGCTGTCCGGCTCACGCCTCACGTTTGAACGCTTTTCTAACCTACGTTTGACGCTTCTTAACCTAGCACCGACCCCTTAACCTAACGTGTAACCTAACCTAACCTAACCTCTGACGCCTGACGTGTTTGAATGCTTAACCTAAGTTTGACGCTTAACCTAACCCAAGTCCCCTTAACCTAACCCACGTCCACCTAACCTAACCTAACGTAGACGTGTAAACGTAATGTGTAACGCGTAACGTGTAAGGTCGGCTGTCGTGTGTGCTTGACGGCAGATTGGGTTGGTCTGTAGATTCGGATTGCGGTTTGCCTCGGTCGAGGGGTTGGGTCGGAAGCGGCGAGGGGCGGCGGCGCCTGTTGCGCAGGCGGCGTCCGTTTGCGGCGGGCAATTGTTGAGAAACGGCTGTGAATGTTGGCGGGCGAGAGGAGGAGGACGGCGCGCGATGTGGCCCGACGGCTGCGGGCCGATCGGGAAACGGCGGGAGGGCGACGGAAGGCGATGGGGCGGCGGAGGCGCGTTTGCACGGCCGTCATCGCCGCACGCCTCGGCTTGTGTGGCTGTGGCGCCGGCCGCGCTGGCCGGGCTGCCGCGGCGACGGTGTGGGAGTTTTGCCGAAGGTTTGGCCATTGTGGCGGGTCGTCGGCTGGGGCTGTGGGGGCGGCATTTGGGCGGGGGCGGCGATTCTCGGCGGGCCGACCCAGGCTGTAGCGCGCGGTAGCTGCAGTTTGGCCGTGGTTTGCGGCGCTGCCGTGGCGACTGGTTGGCGACTGTGGTGTGGCTGTGTGTAGCCCCATCCTCGGTGGTTTGAAAGGCGCGGGCGGTTGTGGCGCAGGTTTGGGGCTGCTCCGCACAGGCTGTCGGACGTTGGGCGGTAGCAAGCGCGGGAGGCGCGGCGCGGCGGCGCGCAGAGTGGCGGCCGCTCTCTCGGCCGTCCGCGCCCGCCCGCGACACTGGCTGGGCCTTGTGATTCTCTGCTCTGCTGCTGTGCTGTGCTTGCGTGCCTGCCGTCCCGCTCGCTCTCGCTGTGTGTTACGCGCGTCGTCGAAATGGCAGATCAGGCGGCTACGAACGAGACTGCTGCGGCACCCGCCGCCACCGGCACTACGAAGAAGGCCAAGTCTGCGTCGTCTGCGAAGAAGCCGCGCGCCAAGCCTGCGCACCCGCGCACCTCTGAGATGGTGACGGCCGCCATCAAGAGTCTGAAGGAGCGCGGCGGGTCGTCGCTGCAGGCGATCAAGAAGTACATAGCCGCGCACTACAAGCTGGACGCGGAGAAGCTGGCGCCGTTTATCAAGAAGTACCTCAAGTCGGCCGTCGTGGCGGGCGAGCTGGTGCAGACGAAGGGGAAGGGCGCGTCCGGCTCGTTCAAGCTTGCCGGCGCCGGCGGCGGGGGGGCGGCCGAGGGCGGCAAGGCTCGTGCTGGCGGTGCCAAGAAGAAGCGCGCCGCTCCGGCCAGCAAGGAGAAGAAGGGCGCCCGTGCGGCCGGCGCAAAGAAGGCTGGTGGCGTGAAGGCGGCGACCGGTCGGAAGGCGGGCGCCGCCAAGAAGGCGTCTGCGGCGTCGGCCGCTCCCGCGGGTGCGAAGAAGGCGGCTGCGGCCAAGCCGGCCAAGGCCAAGTCGCCGTCGAAGGCGAAGAAGGCCGCCAAGGTTCCGACGAAGAAGCCGAAGGCGCCGCGCCCGAAGAAGGCGACGACGCCGTCTAAGGCGAAGGCTTCGCCCAAGAAGAAGAAGTAGAGTAGAGGAGAAAGAGATGGGAATGGAAGGGTTTGGCGCTTGACTCCGTCGTCCCCACCCCCCGTCGTCGTCTAGTGGCGCGCAAGAGACGCGCGGCCCAAAACGGCCCTTCTCAGGGCCATCAAAGCACGTCGGGGAAGGTTTTGATTGTCGTGTTGCGTTTGGTGTGGGTGTCTGTCTGGCGTTTCTGTATGCCCGTGGGGATGCTGTTTGCGTGCCGTGGTGGTTGGATTGCGGGGGTCGGTGGCGGGTGTGGGCGGCGGTAGCGGTAAGCGGTGTTGTTGTTGTCGTGGTTGATTGTCGCCGTGTTTGTGGCGGCGGCCGACGGTTGGTTTTCTGTCGCGTTGTTTTGTTTGAATACGTTGGTTGGCTTGCCTGCGTTCGTTCTTCTCGGATGTCTGTCTTGTCGAGTCGTGTCTGGTCTTTGTTTTGTTTTGTTCCTTTGTGTGTGTGTGTGTGTGTGATGTTTTGCAACGGGGGGCACGTTGAGATGCGGAAGGAGTCGGCGGGGATTTCGGTGGCGTGTAGAGCGAGCGAGCGCGCCTGCCTGGCCGTTGGCCGTCGGAGTGGAGTGCGGGTTTTTTTTGTTTTCGAAACGAAAGCGGCGGCCGGCCAGCCACCCGTGCGGTGTGACGTCGGCCGTTGGGTATTGTGCGCTTTGAGCGCCGGGGAGGGATGATGTGTGATTGTTGCGCGCTGCTAGCAGGCAGGCAGAGTGAGCGGGTGTGGCGGACGGACGGGAAGTGGTGGTTTTTTGTTTTGTTTTTGGGTTGCGGGGCGAGAGGCAGGCGACCGACAAAGTTTGCTCGCGACGGAGAGATGTTAGTGGCCCTGAAAAGGGCCGTTTTTGTTTGTGCGGTGCGGTGCCGCGGCGCGGTTTAGGCGCGCTCGCCGCGGATGCGGCGCGCGAGCTGGATGTCCTTGGGCATGATGGTGACGCGCTTGGCGTGGATTGCGCACAGGTTGGTGTCTTCGAAGAGGCCGACGAGGTAGGCCTCGCTGGCCTCCTGCAGGGCCATGACTGCGGAGCTCTGGAAGCGCAGGTCGGTCTTGAAGTCCTGGGCGATCTCGCGCACTAGGCGCTGGAATGGCAGCTTGCGGATGAGCAGCTCTGTGCTCTTCTGGTAGCGCCTGATTTCTCGCAGGGCGACGGTGCCCGGCCTGTAGCGGTGGGGCTTCTTGACGCCTCCGGTGGCGGGCGCGCTCTTCCTCGCCGCCTTGGTGGCGAGCTGTTTGCGCGGCGCCTTTCCGCCGGTGGACTTGCGGGCCGTTTGCTTTGTGCGGGCCATGGCGGTAGCGGTAGCGGTAGCGGAGCGGCGTGCGTGGAGGTTAGGTGCGGCGCGGCGTCCGGTGCTGCCTTGACAACGGGCCCGCGCGCCTCCGTGCTGCGCTTATATGCCCTCGGTTGCGCGTGGTGGGGGGAGGGCGGGCCAGAGTCTATATAGGGGGGCGGCGGGCGCGCTGGGCGCAGACCGTAGCCGACTCGCCAGCCGCTGCAGCTGCTGTTTGTGCACGTTTTGCTTTGCCCGAGGAAGGAAGGATGACAGGCCGCGGCAAGGGAGGAAAGGGGCTCGGCAAGGGTGGCGCCAAGCGGCACCGCAAGGTGTTGCGCGACAACATCCAGGGCATCACGAAGCCCGCCATCCGCCGCCTGGCTCGCAGGGGCGGCGTGAAGCGCATCTCTGGTCTGATCTACGAGGAGACCCGCGGGGTGCTGAAGGTGTTCCTGGAGAACGTGATCCGCGACGCGGTGACGTACACTGAGCACGCCAAGCGCAAGACTGTGACGGCCATGGACGTGGTGTACGCCCTGAAGAGGCAGGGGCGCACCCTGTACGGTTTCGGCGGTTAGGCTGCGTCGCAGCGGGCGCTGGCCTTCCCGCGGCCGTGCTTGTGGGTGGGAGAGACTAGAAAACGGCCCTTTTCAGGGCCACCACACTGTTCGGAAGTTGAAAAGTGCGAAAGAGTCTGTGTTGTTGTTGCTGCGTGTGTGCGCTGTGTTGTTTGTTTGTTTGTTTCTTTCTTTCTTTCTTTCCGTTTGAGCGACGTGATGTGACTGGGAGGGGAGAAGGAAAGGAAACGTGTCATGTGGCTGGCTGTGTGTGGAGCTGCTTCGTTTGTGTGTCTTTGTATCGATCGCGACGGAGATGGCGGGCTGTGTGTTGTTGTGCGAGAGGCGGTGATTATTTGCTTGCGTGGTTTGTCTCTGTGTGTTTGTTTGCGGCGGCGTTGGGGTTTCCGAGGCAAGGCGTGTGGGCATAGGCGGCCGGATCAGCTGTTTCGTTCGTGTCGACGGCCGTTGCGCGCGGGAGTGGAGGGCGGTGTGTCGACACGCCTCCCTTTAACAATGGTCATTATTGCTGCCGTTGTCGGTTTGGAAGGCGACTGCGACCGTGCAAAATGTGTGTGTGTTGGGCCACACGGGCTGTGTGGACGACAAGATGGCGGACGTGCGCCGGCGGCGGCTGTGCTGTGACAGTGCAAAGTTAAAACAAAACAAGGTGCGGCGAGGACGACTGAAATTTTGCTTTGGACGTAGGTGTGTGTGGTGGCCCTGAAAAGGGCCGATTGTTGTGGGCCGAGCCGAGCCGGCAAAGCGCGTTGCGTGCAGGGGAGCACGCGGCGCTGCGATTGCCTGGCCTCCTTTAGGCCTTCTTCTCGGTCTTCTTTGGCAGCAGGACGGCCTGGATGTTGGGCAGGACACCACCCTGTGCGATGGTGACGCCCGACAGGAGCTTGTTGAGCTCCTCGTCGTTGCGGATGGCAAGCTGCAGGTGGCGCGGGATGATGCGCGTCTTCTTGTTGTCGCGGGCCGCGTTTCCGGCCAGCTCGAGCACCTCAGCCGCGAGGTACTCCATGACGGCGGCGAGGTAGACGGGCGCCCCGCGCGCCGAC
>NW_026047915.1:0-45874 GCF_023864345.2 Schistocerca serialis cubense
CGAGGCAGAGGTTAACAAACACATGCAAACAGGAACGTTCAATGTCAGCCGAAATAGCTCAGTTGGGAGAGCGTTAGACTGAAGATCTAAAGGTCCCTGGTTCGATCCCGGGTTTCGGCAGGTATTCGTTTTGATGCGACGCCAATGGAATGGCTCTGCGTTGGTGATAATGCAACTACCGCTGACAACAAAAATGACTCTCTCCTGTAGCTGTTCTGGTTGTCTAGTGCATGCCATAAGAGGAACTCACTAGACAACTAACTCCCTTAGAAGCAAAAGAATCAAAAAAGTCTACCGACTGCGTTCCTTTTTCTGTGTCAGGTGGTGAAGAACGTTTTCAACGGAACCGTGAAACGAGCGAAAACGTGGGAAACATTGCATTCGAAATGCTTGCGAATTTTCCAATTGCCCAGTGAGTGTCGACAAAATATGTAAATTCTCTGCTCCAACGTATGAGACGCAACGACTCCTGCAATTTGTTGTTGCATCGTGTGTCAGCAGTCTTCGATAGTGTGTTACGAGCTTAGTGCGATAAGTCTGCAGACAGCATTTAGGCGACGTTTTATTAGTAACGGCCCCATGCAGCGATTGCACAACAGTAAACGACATGAGTCAATGTATAGTTGTGCATCGTGAGAGGTATCACAGCGTCGTGTGAGCCCGGATAGCTCAGTCGGTAGAGCATTAGGCTTTTAACCTAAGGGTCCAGGGTTCAAGTCCCTGTCCGGCGGAAATTTTAATACTTTGGTAGCGATTCGTCTGGTAGCGGTGGAAACGCTACGGAAAATAATGAAGCTACGCCGTTTTCTGACACCACAGTGCTTTAAACGGTAGCAGTTGCATGTGTCGGGACAACACCGCGCTACCAGCAGTCGTGGCCGAGTGGTTAAGGCGTCTGACTCGAAATCAGATTCCCTCTGGGAGCGTAGGTTCGAATCCTACCGGCTGCGTGCGATTTTGCGTAAAGAGGAGCAAAAATTTTCGCACACATGTGACATGCGTGGGCGAATGCGGGTGCAAACCAGTGACGCCATTCTCAACAAGACGAAAGTTTCCGTTTAAGAATACTGAGTTTCGCGACGACCGCTGCTTACTGTGGCCATCGGTTCACCTCGCACTGACGCTGGGACTGCAGAAAGCCGTCGCTGAGATCGTGAGTACACAGATGTGCTCGAAGTGTAGGACAGAGCGAACATTCATTTCTTTTTAAGAATCGCAATTCAATCATTCGAGTGCGGCAAAGGCAGTGGTGCAGCGTTTCTTTTCTTAAGATCTCGCAGCTGCTTGGAGGTATGTCCATCGTTTTAAGACGACACAAAACTAGCGTCAGCGGTGCGTCAGTGGAAGTCGGTGAAGTCGCCATTGGAGCCATAAGCCAGTAATTACAACACGCGAATCACTCGCACACCATGTAGCCATGCACCACAACGCTCGGCCGAGGGACCGGACAGCTCAGTCGGTAGAGCGCTAGACCTTCAACCAAAGGGTCCCGGGCTCAAACCCCCGCCAGGCGAAAATTAACACACTGTCGTAACGGCTAATGGAAACCCTACAGAAAAGAGTGACGCCACGCCGCTTTCTGCCATCAGATTGCTTCTAAAGACGGCGGTTCCACTTGTCGGGAGTCGCTTCTGCCACCGGCAGTCGTGGCCGAGTGGTTAAGGCGTCTGACTTGAAATCAGATTCCCTCTGGGAGCGTAGGTTCGAGTCCTGCCGACTGCGAAAATTTTCTCGCTCTCAAAGATGGACGTTCAGCTGCATCCTAGCAGTTGCGTCACTACTAAACACGCGCGTCACCAGCAATGTGCAGTGTTATTTGATCCAGGCGCAGCGTTACAGTCGCGCTCAGAAGCCGCAGCTCATCTCCTCGTCTCACAGCCGCCCACCGGGTGTTAGTACAAGTGTCGCCTCACTGGGCAGTGCAGATGTGTCCATCTTAGCTTGCAGACGATGACGTGTAGCAATTGATGAGCTAACGCAAGTCGAATGTTTTACCGTGTGTATCTCCTAGATACTGCCTCTCATACGGTGGAGAGGCTCACTCCTTCTTGTGTCTCGTTCTCTGCACACGAGTTGCCCCTGGCATCGATATAGCACGGGTTTTCTAGCGCCAGCGCGGCGTCACGTGAAGTCAGCGAAGTGAATATTACACGAGTCGAGTCGACATGTTTGCTTGTTACGATGATGGAAGCAGAAGAAATGTGTGTGGGACTTCACTGCATCGGCTGCTCGCCTTTCAGCGTCCCTGTGTCTTATCAGACGAAGGTGACTGTGAAATTGGCAACGAGGCAGAGGTTAACAAACACATGCAAACAGGAACGTTCAATGTCAGCCGAAATAGCTCAGTTGGGAGAGCGTTAGACTGAAGATCTAAAGGTCCCTGGTTCGATCCCGGGTTTCGGCAGGTATTCGTTTTGATGCGACGCCAATGGAATGGCTCTGCGTTGGTGATAATGCAACTACCGCTGACAACAAAAATGACTCTCTCCTGTAGCTGTTCTGGTTGTCTAGTGCATGCCATAAGAGGAACTCACTAGACAACTAACTCCCTTAGAAGCAAAAGAATCAAAAAAGTCCTACCGACTGCGTTCCTTTTTCTGTGTCAGGTGGTGAAGAACGTTTCAACGGAACCGTGAAACGAGCGAAAACGTGGGAAACATTGCATTCGAAATGCTTGCGAATTTTCCAATTGCCCAGTGAGTGTCGACAAAATATGTAAATTCTCTGCTCCAACGTATGAGACGCAACGACTCCTGCAATTTGTTGTTGCATCGTGTGTCAGCAGTCTTCGATAGTGTGTTACGAGCTTAGTGCGATAAGTCTGCAGACAGCATTTAGGCGACGTTTTATTAGTAACGGCCCCATGCAGCGATTGCACAACAGTAAACGACATGAGTCAATGTATAGTTGTGCATCGTGAGAGGTATCACAGCGTCGTGTGAGCCCGGATAGCTCAGTCGGTAGAGCATTAGGCTTTTAACCTAAGGGTCCAGGGTTCAAGTCCCTGTCCGGGCGGAAATTTAATACTTTGGTAGCGATTCGTCTGGTAGCGGTGGAAACGCTACGGAAAATAATGAAGCTACGCCGTTTTCTGACACCACAGTGCTTTAAACGGTAGCAGTTGCATGTGTCGGACAACACCGCGCTACCAGCAGTCGTGGCCGAGTGGTTAAGGCGTCTGACTCGAAATCAGATTCCCTCTGGGAGCGTAGGTTCGAATCCTACCGGCTGCGTGCGATTTTGCGTAAAGAGGAGCAAAAATTTTCGCACACATGTGACATGCGTGGGCGAATGCGGGTGCAAACCAGTGACGCCATTCTCAACAAGACGAAAGTTTCCGTTTAAGAATACTGAGTTTCGCGACGACCGCTGCTTACTGTGGCCATCGGTTCACCTCGCACTGACGCTGGGACTGCAGAAAGCCGTCGCTGAGATCGTGAGTACACAGATGTGCTCGAAAGTGTAGGACAGAGCGAACATTCATTTCTTTTTAAGAATCGCAATTCAATCATTCGAGTGCGGCAAAGGCAGTGGTGCAGCGTTTCTTTTCTTAAGATCTCGCAGCTGCTTGGAGGTATGTCCATCGTTTTAAGACGACACAAAACTAGCGTCAGCGGTGCGTCAGTGGGAAGTCGGTGAAGTCGCCATTGGAGCCATAAGCCAGTAATTACAACACGCGAATCACTCGCACACCATGTAGCATGCACCACAACGCTCGGCCGAGGGACCGGACAGCTCAGTCGGTAGAGCGCTAGACCTTCAACCAAAGGGTCCCGGGCTCAAACCCCCGCCAGGCGAAAATTAACACACTGTCGTAACGGCTAATGGAAACCCTACAGAAAAGAGTGACGCCACGCCGCTTTCTGCCATCAGATTGCTTCTAAAGACGGCGGTTCCACTTGTCGGGAGTCGCTTCTGCCACCGGCAGTCGTGGCCGAGTGGTTAAGGCGTCTGACTTGAAATCAGATTCCCTCTGGGAGCGTAGGTTCGAGTCCTGCCGACTGCGAAAATTTTCTCGCTCTCAAAAGATGGACGTTCAGCTGCATCCTAGCAGTTGCGTCACTACTAAACACGCGCGTCACCAGCAATGTGCAGTGTTATTTGATCCAGGGCGCAGCGTTACAGTCGCGCTCAGAAGCCGCAGCTCATCTCCTCGTCTCACAGCCGCCCACCGGGTGTTAGTACAAGTGTCGCCTCACTGGGCAGTGCAGATGTGTCCATCTTAGCTTGCAGACGATGACGTGTAGCAATTGATGAGCTAACGCAAGTCGAATGTTTTACCGTGTGTATCTCCTAGATACTGCCTCTCATACGGTGGAGAGGCTAACTCCTTCTTGTGTCTCGTTCTCTGCACACGAGTTGCCCCTGGCATCGATATAGCACGGGTTTTCTAGCGCCAGCGCGGCGTCACGTGAAGTCAGCGAAGTGAATATTACACGAGTCGAGTCGACATGTTTGCTTGTTACGATGATGGAAGCAGAAGAAATGTGTGTGGGACTTCACTGCATCGGCTGCTCGCCTTTCAGCGTCCCTGTGTCTTATCAGACGAAGGTGACTGTGAAATTGGCAACGAGGCAGAGGTTAACAAACACATGCAAACAGGAACGTTCAATGTCAGCCGAAATAGCTCAGTTGGGAGAGCGTTAGACTGAAGATCTAAAGGTCCCTGGTTCGATCCCGGGTTTCGGCAGGTATTCGTTTTGATGCGACGCCAATGGAATGGCTCTGCGTTGGTGATAATGCAACTACCGCTGACAACAAAAATGACTCTCTCCTGTAGCTGTTCTGGTTGTCTAGTGCATGCCATAAGAGGAACTCACTAGACAACTAACTCCCTTAGAAGCAAAAGAATCAAAAAAGTCCTACCGACTGCGTTCCTTTTTCTGTGTCAGGTGGTGAAGAACGTTTTCAACGGAACCGTGAAACGAGCGAAAACGTGGGAAACATTGCATTCGAAATGCTTGCGAATTTTCCAATTGCCCAGTGAGTGTCGACAAAATATGTAAATTCTCTGCTCCAACGTATGAGACGCAACGACTCCTGCAATTTGTTGTTGCATCGTGTGTCAGCAGTCTTCGATAGTGTGTTACGAGCTTAGTGCGATAAGTCTGCAGACAGCATTTAGGCGACGTTTTATTAGTAACGGCCCCATGCAGCGATTGCACAACAGTAAACGACATGAGTCAATGTATAGTTGTGCATCGTGAGAGGTATCACAGCGTCGTGTGAGCCCGGATAGCTCAGTCGGTAGAGCATTAGGCTTTTAACCTAAGGGTCCAGGGTTCAAGTCCCTGTCCGGGCGGAAATTTTAATACTTTGGTAGCGATTCGTCTGGTAGCGGTGGAAACGCTACGGAAAATAATGAAGCTACGCCGTTTTCTGACACCACAGTGCTTTAAACGGTAGCAGTTGCATGTGTCGGGACAACACCGCGCTACCAGCAGTCGTGGCCGAGTGGTTAAGGCGTCTGACTCGAAATCAGATTCCCTCTGGGAGCGTAGGTTCGAATCCTACCGGCTGCGTGCGATTTTGCGTAAAGAGGAGCAAAAATTTTCGCACACATGTGACATGCGTGGGCGAATGCGGGTGCAAACCAGTGACGCCATTCTCAACAAGACGAAAGTTTCCGTTTAAGAATACTGAGTTTCGCGACGACCGCTGCTTACTGTGGCCATCGGTTCACCTCGCACTGACGCTGGGACTGCAGAAAGCCGTCGCTGAGATCGTGAGTACACAGATGTGCTCGAAAGTGTAGGACAGAGCGAACATTCATTTCTTTTTAAGAATCGCAATTCAATCATTCGAGTGCGGCAAAGGCAGTGGTGCAGCGTTTCTTTTCTTAAGATCTCGCAGCTGCTTGGAGGTATGTCCATCGTTTTAAGACGACACAAAACTAGCGTCAGCGGTGCGTCAGTGGGAAGTCGGTGAAGTCGCCATTGGAGCCATAAGCCAGTAATTACAACACGCGAATCACTCGCACACCATGTAGCATGCACCACAACGCTCGGCCGAGGGACCGGACAGCTCAGTCGGTAGAGCGCTAGACCTTCAACCAAAGGGTCCCGGGCTCAAACCCCCGCCAGGCGAAAATTAACACACTGTCGTAACGGCTAATGGAAACCCTACAGAAAAGAGTGACGCCACGCCGCTTTCTGCCATCAGATTGCTTCTAAAGACGGCGGTTCCACTTGTCGGGAGTCGCTTCTGCCACCGGCAGTCGTGGCCGAGTGGTTAAGGCGTCTGACTTGAAATCAGATTCCCTCTGGGAGCGTAGGTTCGAGTCCTGCCGACTGCGAAAATTTTCTCGCTCTCAAAAGATGGACGTTCAGCTGCATCCTAGCAGTTGCGTCACTACTAAACACGCGCGTCACCAGCAATGTGCAGTGTTATTTGATCCAGGGCGCAGCGTTACAGTCGCGCTCAGAAGCCGCAGCTCATCTCCTCGTCTCACAGCCGCCCACCGGGTGTTAGTACAAGTGTCGCCTCACTGGGCAGTGCAGATGTGTCCATCTTAGCTTGCAGACGATGACGTGTAGCAATTGATGAGCTAACGCAAGTCGAATGTTTTACCGTGTGTATCTCCTAGATACTGCCTCTCATACGGTGGAGAGGCTCACTCCTTCTTGTGTCTCGTTCTCTGCACACGAGTTGCCCCTGGCATCGATATAGCACGGGTTTTCTAGCGCCAGCGCGGCGTCACGTGAAGTCAGCGAAGTGAATATTACACGAGTCGAGTCGACATGTTTGCTTGTTACGATGATGGAAGCAGAAGAAATGTGTGTGGGACTTCACTGCATCGGCTGCTCGCCTTTCAGCGTCCCTGTGTCTTATCAGACGAAGGTGACTGTGAAATTGGCAACGAGGCAGAGGTTAACAAACACATGCAAACAGGAACGTTCAATGTCAGCCGAAATAGCTCAGTTGGGAGAGCGTTAGACTGAAGATCTAAAGGTCCCTGGTTCGATCCCGGGTTTCGGCAGGTATTCGTTTTGATGCGACGCCAATGGAATGGCTCTGCGTTGGTGATAATGCAACTACCGCTGACAACAAAAATGACTCTCTCCTGTAGCTGTTCTGGTTGTCTAGTGCATGCCATAAGAGGAACTCACTAGACAACTAACTCCCTTAGAAGCAAAAGAATCAAAAAAGTCCTACCGACTGCGTTCCTTTTTCTGTGTCAGGTGGTGAAGAACGTTTTCAACGGAACCGTGAAACGAGCGAAAACGTGGGAAACATTGCATTCGAAATGCTTGCGAATTTTCCAATTGCCCAGTGAGTGTCGACAAAATATGTAAATTCTCTGCTCCAACGTATGAGACGCAACGACTCCTGCAATTTGTTGTTGCATCGTGTGTCAGCAGTCTTCGATAGTGTGTTACGAGCTTAGTGCGATAAGTCTGCAGACAGCATTTAGGCGACGTTTTATTAGTAACGGCCCCATGCAGCGATTGCACAACAGTAAACGACATGAGTCAATGTATAGTTGTGCATCGTGAGAGGTATCACAGCGTCGTGTGAGCCCGGATAGCTCAGTCGGTAGAGCATTAGGCTTTTAACCTAAGGGTCCAGGGTTCAAGTCCCTGTCCGGGCGGAAATTTTAATACTTTGGTAGCGATTCGTCTGGTAGCGGTGGAAACGCTACGGAAAATAATGAAGCTACGCCGTTTTCTGACACCACAGTGCTTTAAACGGTAGCAGTTGCATGTGTCGGGACAACACCGCGCTACCAGCAGTCGTGGCCGAGTGGTTAAGGCGTCTGACTCGAAATCAGATTCCCTCTGGGAGCGTAGGTTCGAATCCTACCGGCTGCGTGCGATTTTGCGTAAAGAGGAGCAAAAATTTTCGCACACATGTGACATGCGTGGGCGAATGCGGGTGCAAACCAGTGACGCCATTCTCAACAAGACGAAAGTTTCCGTTTAAGAATACTGAGTTTCGCGACGACCGCTGCTTACTGTGGCCATCGGTTCACCTCGCACTGACGCTGGGACTGCAGAAAGCCGTCGCTGAGATCGTGAGTACACAGATGTGCTCGAAAGTGTAGGACAGAGCGAACATTCATTTCTTTTTAAGAATCGCAATTCAATCATTCGAGTGCGGCAAAGGCAGTGGTGCAGCGTTTCTTTTCTTAAGATCTCGCAGCTGCTTGGAGGTATGTCCATCGTTTTAAGACGACACAAAACTAGCGTCAGCGGTGCGTCAGTGGGAAGTCGGTGAAGTCGCCATTGGAGCCATAAGCCAGTAATTACAACACGCGAATCACTCGCACACCATGTAGCATGCACCACAACGCTCGGCCGAGGGACCGGACAGCTCAGTCGGTAGAGCGCTAGACCTTCAACCAAAGGGTCCCGGGCTCAAACCCCCGCCAGGCGAAAATTAACACACTGTCGTAACGGCTAATGGAAACCCTACAGAAAAGAGTGACGCCACGCCGCTTTCTGCCATCAGATTGCTTCTAAAGACGGCGGTTCCACTTGTCGGGAGTCGCTTCTGCCACCGGCAGTCGTGGCCGAGTGGTTAAGGCGTCTGACTTGAAATCAGATTCCCTCTGGGAGCGTAGGTTCGAGTCCTGCCGACTGCGAAAATTTTCTCGCTCTCAAAAGATGGACGTTCAGCTGCATCCTAGCAGTTGCGTCACTACTAAACACGCGCGTCACCAGCAATGTGCAGTGTTATTTGATCCAGGGCGCAGCGTTACAGTCGCGCTCAGAAGCCGCAGCTCATCTCCTCGTCTCACAGCCGCCCACCGGGTGTTAGTACAAGTGTCGCCTCACTGGGCAGTGCAGATGTGTCCATCTTAGCTTGCAGACGATGACGTGTAGCAATTGATGAGCTAACGCAAGTCGAATGTTTTACCGTGTGTATCTCCTAGATACTGCCTCTCATACGGTGGAGAGGCTCACTCCTTCTTGTGTCTCGTTCTCTGCACACGAGTTGCCCCTGGCATCGATATAGCACGGGTTTTCTAGCGCCAGCGCGGCGTCACGTGAAGTCAGCGAAGTGAATATTACACGAGTCGAGTCGACATGTTTGCTTGTTACGATGATGGAAGCAGAAGAAATGTGTGTGGGACTTCACTGCATCGGCTGCTCGCCTTTCAGCGTCCCTGTGTCTTATCAGACGAAGGTGACTGTGAAATTGGCAACGAGGCAGAGGTTAACAAACACATGCAAACAGGAACGTTCAATGTCAGCCGAAATAGCTCAGTTGGGAGAGCGTTAGACTGAAGATCTAAAGGTCCCTGGTTCGATCCCGGGTTTCGGCAGGTATTCGTTTTGATGCGACGCCAATGGAATGGCTCTGCGTTGGTGATAATGCAACTACCGCTGACAACAAAAATGACTCTCTCCTGTAGCTGTTCTGGTTGTCTAGTGCATGCCATAAGAGGAACTCACTAGACAACTAACTCCCTTAGAAGCAAAAGAATCAAAAAAGTCCTACCGACTGCGTTCCTTTTTCTGTGTCAGGTGGTGAAGAACGTTTTCAACGGAACCGTGAAACGAGCGAAAACGTGGGAAACATTGCATTCGAAATGCTTGCGAATTTTCCAATTGCCCAGTGAGTGTCGACAAAATATGTAAATTCTCTGCTCCAACGTATGAGACGCAACGACTCCTGCAATTTGTTGTTGCATCGTGTGTCAGCAGTCTTCGATAGTGTGTTACGAGCTTAGTGCGATAAGTCTGCAGACAGCATTTAGGCGACGTTTTATTAGTAACGGCCCCATGCAGCGATTGCACAACAGTAAACGACATGAGTCAATGTATAGTTGTGCATCGTGAGAGGTATCACAGCGTCGTGTGAGCCCGGATAGCTCAGTCGGTAGAGCATTAGGCTTTTAACCTAAGGGTCCAGGGTTCAAGTCCCTGTCCGGGCGGAAATTTTAATACTTTGGTAGCGATTCGTCTGGTAGCGGTGGAAACGCTACGGAAAATAATGAAGCTACGCCGTTTTCTGACACCACAGTGCTTTAAACGGTAGCAGTTGCATGTGTCGGGACAACACCGCGCTACCAGCAGTCGTGGCCGAGTGGTTAAGGCGTCTGACTCGAAATCAGATTCCCTCTGGGAGCGTAGGTTCGAATCCTACCGGCTGCGTGCGATTTTGCGTAAAGAGGAGCAAAAATTTTCGCACACATGTGACATGCGTGGGCGAATGCGGGTGCAAACCAGTGACGCCATTCTCAACAAGACGAAAGTTTCCGTTTAAGAATACTGAGTTTCGCGACGACCGCTGCTTACTGTGGCCATCGGTTCACCTCGCACTGACGCTGGGACTGCAGAAAGCCGTCGCTGAGATCGTGAGTACACAGATGTGCTCGAAAGTGTAGGACAGAGCGAACATTCATTTCTTTTTAAGAATCGCAATTCAATCATTCGAGTGCGGCAAAGGCAGTGGTGCAGCGTTTCTTTTCTTAAGATCTCGCAGCTGCTTGGAGGTATGTCCATCGTTTTAAGACGACACAAAACTAGCGTCAGCGGTGCGTCAGTGGGAAGTCGGTGAAGTCGCCATTGGAGCCATAAGCCAGTAATTACAACACGCGAATCACTCGCACACCATGTAGCATGCACCACAACGCTCGGCCGAGGGACCGGACAGCTCAGTCGGTAGAGCGCTAGACCTTCAACCAAAGGGTCCCGGGCTCAAACCCCCGCCAGGCGAAAATTAACACACTGTCGTAACGGCTAATGGAAACCCTACAGAAAAGAGTGACGCCACGCCGCTTTCTGCCATCAGATTGCTTCTAAAGACGGCGGTTCCACTTGTCGGGAGTCGCTTCTGCCACCGGCAGTCGTGGCCGAGTGGTTAAGGCGTCTGACTTGAAATCAGATTCCCTCTGGGAGCGTAGGTTCGAGTCCTGCCGACTGCGAAAATTTTCTCGCTCTCAAAAGATGGACGTTCAGCTGCATCCTAGCAGTTGCGTCACTACTAAACACGCGCGTCACCAGCAATGTGCAGTGTTATTTGATCCAGGGCGCAGCGTTACAGTCGCGCTCAGAAGCCGCAGCTCATCTCCTCGTCTCACAGCCGCCCACCGGGTGTTAGTACAAGTGTCGCCTCACTGGGCAGTGCAGATGTGTCCATCTTAGCTTGCAGACGATGACGTGTAGCAATTGATGAGCTAACGCAAGTCGAATGTTTTACCGTGTGTATCTCCTAGATACTGCCTCTCATACGGTGGAGAGGCTCACTCCTTCTTGTGTCTCGTTCTCTGCACACGAGTTGCCCCTGGCATCGATATAGCACGGGTTTTCTAGCGCCAGCGCGGCGTCACGTGAAGTCAGCGAAGTGAATATTACACGAGTCGAGTCGACATGTTTGCTTGTTACGATGATGGAAGCAGAAGAAATGTGTGTGGGACTTCACTGCATCGGCTGCTCGCCTTTCAGCGTCCCTGTGTCTTATCAGACGAAGGTGACTGTGAAATTGGCAACGAGGCAGAGGTTAACAAACACATGCAAACAGGAACGTTCAATGTCAGCCGAAATAGCTCAGTTGGGAGAGCGTTAGACTGAAGATCTAAAGGTCCCTGGTTCGATCCCGGGTTTCGGCAGGTATTCGTTTTGATGCGACGCCAATGGAATGGCTCTGCGTTGGTGATAATGCAACTACCGCTGACAACAAAAATGACTCTCTCCTGTAGCTGTTCTGGTTGTCTAGTGCATGCCATAAGAGGAACTCACTAGACAACTAACTCCCTTAGAAGCAAAAGAATCAAAAAAGTCCTACCGACTGCGTTCCTTTTTCTGTGTCAGGTGGTGAAGAACGTTTTCAACGGAACCGTGAAACGAGCGAAAACGTGGGAAACATTGCATTCGAAATGCTTGCGAATTTTCCAATTGCCCAGTGAGTGTCGACAAAATATGTAAATTCTCTGCTCCAACGTATGAGACGCAACGACTCCTGCAATTTGTTGTTGCATCGTGTGTCAGCAGTCTTCGATAGTGTGTTACGAGCTTAGTGCGATAAGTCTGCAGACAGCATTTAGGCGACGTTTTATTAGTAACGGCCCCATGCAGCGATTGCACAACAGTAAACGACATGAGTCAATGTATAGTTGTGCATCGTGAGAGGTATCACAGCGTCGTGTGAGCCCGGATAGCTCAGTCGGTAGAGCATTAGGCTTTTAACCTAAGGGTCCAGGGTTCAAGTCCCTGTCCGGGCGGAAATTTTAATACTTTGGTAGCGATTCGTCTGGTAGCGGTGGAAACGCTACGGAAAATAATGAAGCTACGCCGTTTTCTGACACCACAGTGCTTTAAACGGTAGCAGTTGCATGTGTCGGGACAACACCGCGCTACCAGCAGTCGTGGCCGAGTGGTTAAGGCGTCTGACTCGAAATCAGATTCCCTCTGGGAGCGTAGGTTCGAATCCTACCGGCTGCGTGCGATTTTGCGTAAAGAGGAGCAAAAATTTTCGCACACATGTGACATGCGTGGGCGAATGCGGGTGCAAACCAGTGACGCCATTCTCAACAAGACGAAAGTTTCCGTTTAAGAATACTGAGTTTCGCGACGACCGCTGCTTACTGTGGCCATCGGTTCACCTCGCACTGACGCTGGGACTGCAGAAAGCCGTCGCTGAGATCGTGAGTACACAGATGTGCTCGAAAGTGTAGGACAGAGCGAACATTCATTTCTTTTTAAGAATCGCAATTCAATCATTCGAGTGCGGCAAAGGCAGTGGTGCAGCGTTTCTTTTCTTAAGATCTCGCAGCTGCTTGGAGGTATGTCCATCGTTTTAAGACGACACAAAACTAGCGTCAGCGGTGCGTCAGTGGGAAGTCGGTGAAGTCGCCATTGGAGCCATAAGCCAGTAATTACAACACGCGAATCACTCGCACACCATGTAGCATGCACCACAACGCTCGGCCGAGGGACCGGACAGCTCAGTCGGTAGAGCGCTAGACCTTCAACCAAAGGGTCCCGGGCTCAAACCCCCGCCAGGCGAAAATTAACACACTGTCGTAACGGCTAATGGAAACCCTACAGAAAAGAGTGACGCCACGCCGCTTTCTGCCATCAGATTGCTTCTAAAGACGGCGGTTCCACTTGTCGGGAGTCGCTTCTGCCACCGGCAGTCGTGGCCGAGTGGTTAAGGCGTCTGACTTGAAATCAGATTCCCTCTGGGAGCGTAGGTTCGAGTCCTGCCGACTGCGAAAATTTTCTCGCTCTCAAAAGATGGACGTTCAGCTGCATCCTAGCAGTTGCGTCACTACTAAACACGCGCGTCACCAGCAATGTGCAGTGTTATTTGATCCAGGGCGCAGCGTTACAGTCGCGCTCAGAAGCCGCAGCTCATCTCCTCGTCTCACAGCCGCCCACCGGGTGTTAGTACAAGTGTCGCCTCACTGGGCAGTGCAGATGTGTCCATCTTAGCTTGCAGACGATGACGTGTAGCAATTGATGAGCTAACGCAAGTCGAATGTTTTACCGTGTGTATCTCCTAGATACTGCCTCTCATACGGTGGAGAGGCTCACTCCTTCTTGTGTCTCGTTCTCTGCACACGAGTTGCCCCTGGCATCGATATAGCACGGGTTTTCTAGCGCCAGCGCGGCGTCACGTGAAGTCAGCGAAGTGAATATTACACGAGTCGAGTCGACATGTTTGCTTGTTACGATGATGGAAGCAGAAGAAATGTGTGTGGGACTTCACTGCATCGGCTGCTCGCCTTTCAGCGTCCCTGTGTCTTATCAGACGAAGGTGACTGTGAAATTGGCAACGAGGCAGAGGTTAACAAACACATGCAAACAGGAACGTTCAATGTCAGCCGAAATAGCTCAGTTGGGAGAGCGTTAGACTGAAGATCTAAAGGTCCCTGGTTCGATCCCGGGTTTCGGCAGGTATTCGTTTTGATGCGACGCCAATGGAATGGCTCTGCGTTGGTGATAATGCAACTACCGCTGACAACAAAAATGACTCTCTCCTGTAGCTGTTCTGGTTGTCTAGTGCATGCCATAAGAGGAACTCACTAGACAACTAACTCCCTTAGAAGCAAAAGAATCAAAAAAGTCCTACCGACTGCGTTCCTTTTTCTGTGTCAGGTGGTGAAGAACGTTTTCAACGGAACCGTGAAACGAGCGAAAACGTGGGAAACATTGCATTCGAAATGCTTGCGAATTTTCCAATTGCCCAGTGAGTGTCGACAAAATATGTAAATTCTCTGCTCCAACGTATGAGACGCAACGACTCCTGCAATTTGTTGTTGCATCGTGTGTCAGCAGTCTTCGATAGTGTGTTACGAGCTTAGTGCGATAAGTCTGCAGACAGCATTTAGGCGACGTTTTATTAGTAACGGCCCCATGCAGCGATTGCACAACAGTAAACGACATGAGTCAATGTATAGTTGTGCATCGTGAGAGGTATCACAGCGTCGTGTGAGCCCGGATAGCTCAGTCGGTAGAGCATTAGGCTTTTAACCTAAGGGTCCAGGGTTCAAGTCCCTGTCCGGGCGGAAATTTTAATACTTTGGTAGCGATTCGTCTGGTAGCGGTGGAAACGCTACGGAAAATAATGAAGCTACGCCGTTTTCTGACACCACAGTGCTTTAAACGGTAGCAGTTGCATGTGTCGGGACAACACCGCGCTACCAGCAGTCGTGGCCGAGTGGTTAAGGCGTCTGACTCGAAATCAGATTCCCTCTGGGAGCGTAGGTTCGAATCCTACCGGCTGCGTGCGATTTTGCGTAAAGAGGAGCAAAAATTTTCGCACACATGTGACATGCGTGGGCGAATGCGGGTGCAAACCAGTGACGCCATTCTCAACAAGACGAAAGTTTCCGTTTAAGAATACTGAGTTTCGCGACGACCGCTGCTTACTGTGGCCATCGGTTCACCTCGCACTGACGCTGGGACTGCAGAAAGCCGTCGCTGAGATCGTGAGTACACAGATGTGCTCGAAAGTGTAGGACAGAGCGAACATTCATTTCTTTTTAAGAATCGCAATTCAATCATTCGAGTGCGGCAAAGGCAGTGGTGCAGCGTTTCTTTTCTTAAGATCTCGCAGCTGCTTGGAGGTATGTCCATCGTTTTAAGACGACACAAAACTAGCGTCAGCGGTGCGTCAGTGGGAAGTCGGTGAAGTCGCCATTGGAGCCATAAGCCAGTAATTACAACACGCGAATCACTCGCACACCATGTAGCATGCACCACAACGCTCGGCCGAGGGACCGGACAGCTCAGTCGGTAGAGCGCTAGACCTTCAACCAAAGGGTCCCGGGCTCAAACCCCCGCCAGGCGAAAATTAACACACTGTCGTAACGGCTAATGGAAACCCTACAGAAAAGAGTGACGCCACGCCGCTTTCTGCCATCAGATTGCTTCTAAAGACGGCGGTTCCACTTGTCGGGAGTCGCTTCTGCCACCGGCAGTCGTGGCCGAGTGGTTAAGGCGTCTGACTTGAAATCAGATTCCCTCTGGGAGCGTAGGTTCGAGTCCTGCCGACTGCGAAAATTTTCTCGCTCTCAAAAGATGGACGTTCAGCTGCATCCTAGCAGTTGCGTCACTACTAAACACGCGCGTCACCAGCAATGTGCAGTGTTATTTGATCCAGGGCGCAGCGTTACAGTCGCGCTCAGAAGCCGCAGCTCATCTCCTCGTCTCACAGCCGCCCACCGGGTGTTAGTACAAGTGTCGCCTCACTGGGCAGTGCAGATGTGTCCATCTTAGCTTGCAGACGATGACGTGTAGCAATTGATGAGCTAACGCAAGTCGAATGTTTTACCGTGTGTATCTCCTAGATACTGCCTCTCATACGGTGGAGAGGCTCACTCCTTCTTGTGTCTCGTTCTCTGCACACGAGTTGCCCCTGGCATCGATATAGCACGGGTTTTCTAGCGCCAGCGCGGCGTCACGTGAAGTCAGCGAAGTGAATATTACACGAGTCGAGTCGACATGTTTGCTTGTTACGATGATGGAAGCAGAAGAAATGTGTGTGGGACTTCACTGCATCGGCTGCTCGCCTTTCAGCGTCCCTGTGTCTTATCAGACGAAGGTGACTGTGAAATTGGCAACGAGGCAGAGGTTAACAAACACATGCAAACAGGAACGTTCAATGTCAGCCGAAATAGCTCAGTTGGGAGAGCGTTAGACTGAAGATCTAAAGGTCCCTGGTTCGATCCCGGGTTTCGGCAGGTATTCGTTTTGATGCGACGCCAATGGAATGGCTCTGCGTTGGTGATAATGCAACTACCGCTGACAACAAAAATGACTCTCTCCTGTAGCTGTTCTGGTTGTCTAGTGCATGCCATAAGAGGAACTCACTAGACAACTAACTCCCTTAGAAGCAAAAGAATCAAAAAAGTCCTACCGACTGCGTTCCTTTTTCTGTGTCAGGTGGTGAAGAACGTTTTCAACGGAACCGTGAAACGAGCGAAAACGTGGGAAACATTGCATTCGAAATGCTTGCGAATTTTCCAATTGCCCAGTGAGTGTCGACAAAATATGTAAATTCTCTGCTCCAACGTATGAGACGCAACGACTCCTGCAATTTGTTGTTGCATCGTGTGTCAGCAGTCTTCGATAGTGTGTTACGAGCTTAGTGCGATAAGTCTGCAGACAGCATTTAGGCGACGTTTTATTAGTAACGGCCCCATGCAGCGATTGCACAACAGTAAACGACATGAGTCAATGTATAGTTGTGCATCGTGAGAGGTATCACAGCGTCGTGTGAGCCCGGATAGCTCAGTCGGTAGAGCATTAGGCTTTTAACCTAAGGGTCCAGGGTTCAAGTCCCTGTCCGGGCGGAAATTTTAATACTTTGGTAGCGATTCGTCTGGTAGCGGTGGAAACGCTACGGAAAATAATGAAGCTACGCCGTTTTCTGACACCACAGTGCTTTAAACGGTAGCAGTTGCATGTGTCGGGACAACACCGCGCTACCAGCAGTCGTGGCCGAGTGGTTAAGGCGTCTGACTCGAAATCAGATTCCCTCTGGGAGCGTAGGTTCGAATCCTACCGGCTGCGTGCGATTTTGCGTAAAGAGGAGCAAAAATTTTCGCACACATGTGACATGCGTGGGCGAATGCGGGTGCAAACCAGTGACGCCATTCTCAACAAGACGAAAGTTTCCGTTTAAGAATACTGAGTTTCGCGACGACCGCTGCTTACTGTGGCCATCGGTTCACCTCGCACTGACGCTGGGACTGCAGAAAGCCGTCGCTGAGATCGTGAGTACACAGATGTGCTCGAAAGTGTAGGACAGAGCGAACATTCATTTCTTTTTAAGAATCGCAATTCAATCATTCGAGTGCGGCAAAGGCAGTGGTGCAGCGTTTCTTTTCTTAAGATCTCGCAGCTGCTTGGAGGTATGTCCATCGTTTTAAGACGACACAAAACTAGCGTCAGCGGTGCGTCAGTGGGAAGTCGGTGAAGTCGCCATTGGAGCCATAAGCCAGTAATTACAACACGCGAATCACTCGCACACCATGTAGCATGCACCACAACGCTCGGCCGAGGGACCGGACAGCTCAGTCGGTAGAGCGCTAGACCTTCAACCAAAGGGTCCCGGGCTCAAACCCCCGCCAGGCGAAAATTAACACACTGTCGTAACGGCTAATGGAAACCCTACAGAAAAGAGTGACGCCACGCCGCTTTCTGCCATCAGATTGCTTCTAAAGACGGCGGTTCCACTTGTCGGGAGTCGCTTCTCTGCCACCGGCAGTCGTGGCCGAGTGGTTAAGGCGTCTGACTTGAAATCAGATTCCCTCTGGGAGCGTAGGTTCGAGTCCTGCCGACTGCGAAAATTTTCTCGCTCTCAAAAGATGGACGTTCAGCTGCATCCTAGCAGTTGCGTCACTACTAAACACGCGCGTCACCAGCAATGTGCAGTGTTATTTGATCCAGGGCGCAGCGTTACAGTCGCGCTCAGAAGCCGCAGCTCATCTCCTCGTCTCACAGCCGCCCACCGGGTGTTAGTACAAGTGTCGCCTCACTGGGCAGTGCAGATGTGTCCATCTTAGCTTGCAGACGATGACGTGTAGCAATTGATGAGCTAACGCAAGTCGAATGTTTTACCGTGTGTATCTCCTAGATACTGCCTCTCATACGGTGGAGAGGCTCACTCCTTCTTGTGTCTCGTTCTCTGCACACGAGTTGCCCCTGGCATCGATATAGCACGGGTTTTCTAGCGCCAGCGCGGCGTCACGTGAAGTCAGCGAAGTGAATATTACACGAGTCGAGTCGACATGTTTGCTTGTTACGATGATGGAAGCAGAAGAAATGTGTGTGGGACTTCACTGCATCGGCTGCTCGCCTTTCAGCGTCCCTGTGTCTTATCAGACGAAGGTGACTGTGAAATTGGCAACGAGGCAGAGGTTAACAAACACATGCAAACAGGAACGTTCAATGTCAGCCGAAATAGCTCAGTTGGGAGAGCGTTAGACTGAAGATCTAAAGGTCCCTGGTTCGATCCCGGGTTTCGGCAGGTATTCGTTTTGATGCGACGCCAATGGAATGGCTCTGCGTTGGTGATAATGCAACTACCGCTGACAACAAAAATGACTCTCTCCTGTAGCTGTTCTGGTTGTCTAGTGCATGCCATAAGAGGAACTCACTAGACAACTAACTCCCTTAGAAGCAAAAGAATCAAAAAAGTCCTACCGACTGCGTTCCTTTTTCTGTGTCAGGTGGTGAAGAACGTTTTCAACGGAACCGTGAAACGAGCGAAAACGTGGGAAACATTGCATTCGAAATGCTTGCGAATTTTCCAATTGCCCAGTGAGTGTCGACAAAATATGTAAATTCTCTGCTCCAACGTATGAGACGCAACGACTCCTGCAATTTGTTGTTGCATCGTGTGTCAGCAGTCTTCGATAGTGTGTTACGAGCTTAGTGCGATAAGTCTGCAGACAGCATTTAGGCGACGTTTTATTAGTAACGGCCCCATGCAGCGATTGCACAACAGTAAACGACATGAGTCAATGTATAGTTGTGCATCGTGAGAGGTATCACAGCGTCGTGTGAGCCCGGATAGCTCAGTCGGTAGAGCATTAGGCTTTTAACCTAAGGGTCCAGGGTTCAAGTCCCTGTCCGGGCGGAAATTTTAATACTTTGGTAGCGATTCGTCTGGTAGCGGTGGAAACGCTACGGAAAATAATGAAGCTACGCCGTTTTCTGACACCACAGTGCTTTAAACGGTAGCAGTTGCATGTGTCGGGACAACACCGCGCTACCAGCAGTCGTGGCCGAGTGGTTAAGGCGTCTGACTCGAAATCAGATTCCCTCTGGGAGCGTAGGTTCGAATCCTACCGGCTGCGTGCGATTTTGCGTAAAGAGGAGCAAAAATTTTCGCACACATGTGACATGCGTGGGCGAATGCGGGTGCAAACCAGTGACGCCATTCTCAACAAGACGAAAGTTTCCGTTTAAGAATACTGAGTTTCGCGACGACCGCTGCTTACTGTGGCCATCGGTTCACCTCGCACTGACGCTGGGACTGCAGAAAGCCGTCGCTGAGATCGTGAGTACACAGATGTGCTCGAAAGTGTAGGACAGAGCGAACATTCATTTCTTTTTAAGAATCGCAATTCAATCATTCGAGTGCGGCAAAGGCAGTGGTGCAGCGTTTCTTTTCTTAAGATCTCGCAGCTGCTTGGAGGTATGTCCATCGTTTTAAGACGACACAAAACTAGCGTCAGCGGTGCGTCAGTGGGAAGTCGGTGAAGTCGCCATTGGAGCCATAAGCCAGTAATTACAACACGCGAATCACTCGCACACCATGTAGCATGCACCACAACGCTCGGCCGAGGGACCGGACAGCTCAGTCGGTAGAGCGCTAGACCTTCAACCAAAGGGTCCCGGGCTCAAACCCCCGCCAGGCGAAAATTAACACACTGTCGTAACGGCTAATGGAAACCCTACAGAAAAGAGTGACGCCACGCCGCTTTCTGCCATCAGATTGCTTCTAAAGACGGCGGTTCCACTTGTCGGGAGTCGCTTCTGCCACCGGCAGTCGTGGCCGAGTGGTTAAGGCGTCTGACTTGAAATCAGATTCCCTCTGGGAGCGTAGGTTCGAGTCCTGCCGACTGCGAAAATTTTCTCGCTCTCAAAAGATGGACGTTCAGCTGCATCCTAGCAGTTGCGTCACTACTAAACACGCGCGTCACCAGCAATGTGCAGTGTTATTTGATCCAGGGCGCAGCGTTACAGTCGCGCTCAGAAGCCGCAGCTCATCTCCTCGTCTCACAGCCGCCCACCGGGTGTTAGTACAAGTGTCGCCTCACTGGGCAGTGCAGATGTGTCCATCTTAGCTTGCAGACGATGACGTGTAGCAATTGATGAGCTAACGCAAGTCGAATGTTTTACCGTGTGTATCTCCTAGATACTGCCTCTCATACGGTGGAGAGGCTCACTCCTTCTTGTGTCTCGTTCTCTGCACACGAGTTGCCCCTGGCATCGATATAGCACGGGTTTTCTAGCGCCAGCGCGGCGTCACGTGAAGTCAGCGAAGTGAATATTACACGAGTCGAGTCGACATGTTTGCTTGTTACGATGATGGAAGCAGAAGAAATGTGTGTGGGACTTCACTGCATCGGCTGCTCGCCTTTCAGCGTCCCTGTGTCTTATCAGACGAAGGTGACTGTGAAATTGGCAACGAGGCAGAGGTTAACAAACACATGCAAACAGGAACGTTCAATGTCAGCCGAAATAGCTCAGTTGGGAGAGCGTTAGACTGAAGATCTAAAGGTCCCTGGTTCGATCCCGGGTTTCGGCAGGTATTCGTTTTGATGCGACGCCAATGGAATGGCTCTGCGTTGGTGATAATGCAACTACCGCTGACAACAAAAATGACTCTCTCCTGTAGCTGTTCTGGTTGTTAGTGCATGCCATAAGAGGAACTCACTAGACAACTAACTCCCTTAGAAGCAAAAGAATCAAAAAAGTCCTACCGACTGCGTTCCTTTTTCTGTGTCAGGTGGTGAAGAACGTTTTCAACGGAACCGTGAAACGAGCGAAAACGTGGGAAACATTGCATTCGAAAATGCTTGCGAATTTTCCAATTGCCCAGTGAGTGTCGACAAAATATGTAAATTCTCTGCTCCAACGTATGAGACGCAACGACTCCTGCAATTTGTTGTTGCATCGTGTGTCAGCAGTCTTCGATAGTGTGTTACGAGCTTAGTGCGATAAGTCTGCAGACAGCATTTAGGCGACGTTTTATTAGTAACGGCCCCATGCAGCGATTGCACAACAGTAAACGACATGAGTCAATGTATAGTTGTGCATCGTGAGAGGTATCACAGCGTCGTGTGAGCCCGGATAGCTCAGTCGGTAGAGCATTAGGCTTTTAACCTAAGGGTCCAGGGTTCAAGTCCCTGTCCGGGCGGAAATTTTAATACTTTGGTAGCGATTCGTCTGGTAGCGGTGGAAACGCTACGGAAAATAATGAAGCTACGCCGTTTTCTGACACCACAGTGCTTTAAACGGTAGCAGTTGCATGTGTCGGGACAACACCGCGCTACCAGCAGTCGTGGCCGAGTGGTTAAGGCGTCTGACTCGAAATCAGATTCCCTCTGGGAGCGTAGGTTCGAATCCTACCGGCTGCGTGCGATTTTGCGTAAAGAGGAGCAAAAATTTTCGCACACATGTGACATGCGTGGGCGAATGCGGGTGCAAACCAGTGACGCCATTCTCAACAAGACGAAAGTTTCCGTTTAAGAATACTGAGTTTCGCGACGACCGCTGCTTACTGTGGCCATCGGTTCACCTCGCACTGACGCTGGGACTGCAGAAAGCCGTCGCTGAGATCGTGAGTACACAGATGTGCTCGAAAGTGTAGGACAGAGCGAACATTCATTTCTTTTTAAGAATCGCAATTCAATCATTCGAGTGCGGCAAAGGCAGTGGTGCAGCGTTTCTTTTCTTAAGATCTCGCAGCTGCTTGGAGGTATGTCCATCGTTTTAAGACGACACAAAACTAGCGTCAGCGGTGCGTCAGTGGGAAGTCGGTGAAGTCGCCATTGGAGCCATAAGCCAGTAATTACAACACGCGAATCACTCGCACACCATGTAGCATGCACCACAACGCTCGGCCGAGGGACCGGACAGCTCAGTCGGTAGAGCGCTAGACCTTCAACCAAAGGGTCCCGGGCTCAAACCCCCGCCAGGCGAAAATTAACACACTGTCGTAACGGCTAATGGAAACCCTACAGAAAAGAGTGACGCCACGCCGCTTTCTGCCATCAGATTGCTTCTAAAGACGGCGGTTCCACTTGTCGGGAGTCGCTTCTGCCACCGGCAGTCGTGGCCGAGTGGTTAAGGCGTCTGACTTGAAATCAGATTCCCTCTGGGAGCGTAGGTTCGAGTCCTGCCGACTGCGAAAATTTTCTCGCTCTCAAAAGATGGACGTTCAGCTGCATCCTAGCAGTTGCGTCACTACTAAACACGCGCGTCACCAGCAATGTGCAGTGTTATTTGATCCAGGGCGCAGCGTTACAGTCGCGCTCAGAAGCCGCAGCTCATCTCCTCGTCTCACAGCCGCCCACCGGGTGTTAGTACAAGTGTCGCCTCACTGGGCAGTGCAGATGTGTCCATCTTAGCTTGCAGACGATGACGTGTAGCAATTGATGAGCTAACGCAAGTCGAATGTTTTACCGTGTGTATCTCCTAGATACTGCCTCTCATACGGTGGAGAGGCTCACTCCTTCTTGTGTCTCGTTCTCTGCACACGAGTTGCCCCTGGCATCGATATAGCACGGGTTTTCTAGCGCCAGCGCGGCGTCACGTGAAGTCAGCGAAGTGAATATTACACGAGTCGAGTCGACATGTTTGCTTGTTACGATGATGGAAGCAGAAGAAATGTGTGTGGGACTTCACTGCATCGGCTGCTCGCCTTTCAGCGTCCCTGTGTCTTATCAGACGAAGGTGACTGTGAAATTGGCAACGAGGCAGAGGTTAACAAACACATGCAAACAGGAACGTTCAATGTCAGCCGAAATAGCTCAGTTGGGAGAGCGTTAGACTGAAGATCTAAAGGTCCCTGGTTCGATCCCGGGTTTCGGCAGGTATTCGTTTTGATGCGACGCCAATGGAATGGCTCTGCGTTGGTGATAATGCAACTACCGCTGACAACAAAAATGACTCTCTCCTGTAGCTGTTCTGGTTGTCTAGTGCATGCCATAAGAGGAACTCACTAGACAACTAACTCCCTTAGAAGCAAAAGAATCAAAAAAGTCCTACCGACTGCGTTCCTTTTTCTGTGTCAGGTGGTGAAGAACGTTTTCAACGGAACCGTGAAACGAGCGAAAACGTGGGAAACATTGCATTCGAAATGCTTGCGAATTTTCCAATTGCCCAGTGAGTGTCGACAAAATATGTAAATTCTCTGCTCCAACGTATGAGACGCAACGACTCCTGCAATTTGTTGTTGCATCGTGTGTCAGCAGTCTTCGATAGTGTGTTACGAGCTTAGTGCGATAAGTCTGCAGACAGCATTTAGGCGACGTTTTATTAGTAACGGCCCCATGCAGCGATTGCACAACAGTAAACGACATGAGTCAATGTATAGTTGTGCATCGTGAGAGGTATCACAGCGTCGTGTGAGCCCGGATAGCTCAGTCGGTAGAGCATTAGGCTTTTAACCTAAGGGTCCAGGGTTCAAGTCCCTGTCCGGGCGGAAATTTTAATACTTTGGTAGCGATTCGTCTGGTAGCGGTGGAAACGCTACGGAAAATAATGAAGCTACGCCGTTTTCTGACACCACAGTGCTTTAAACGGTAGCAGTTGCATGTGTCGGGACAACACCGCGCTACCAGCAGTCGTGGCCGAGTGGTTAAGGCGTCTGACTCGAAATCAGATTCCCTCTGGGAGCGTAGGTTCGAATCCTACCGGCTGCGTGCGATTTTGCGTAAAGAGGAGCAAAAATTTTCGCACACATGTGACATGCGTGGGCGAATGCGGGTGCAAACCAGTGACGCCATTCTCAACAAGACGAAAGTTTCCGTTTAAGAATACTGAGTTTCGCGACGACCGCTGCTTACTGTGGCCATCGGTTCACCTCGCACTGACGCTGGGACTGCAGAAAGCCGTCGCTGAGATCGTGAGTACACAGATGTGCTCGAAAGTGTAGGACAGAGCGAACATTCATTTCTTTTTAAGAATCGCAATTCAATCATTCGAGTGCGGCAAAGGCAGTGGTGCAGCGTTTCTTTTCTTAAGATCTCGCAGCTGCTTGGAGGTATGTCCATCGTTTTAAGACGACACAAAACTAGCGTCAGCGGTGCGTCAGTGGGAAGTCGGTGAAGTCGCCATTGGAGCCATAAGCCAGTAATTACAACACGCGAATCACTCGCACACCATGTAGCATGCACCACAACGCTCGGCCGAGGGACCGGACAGCTCAGTCGGTAGAGCGCTAGACCTTCAACCAAAGGGTCCCGGGCTCAAACCCCCGCCAGGCGAAAATTAACACACTGTCGTAACGGCTAATGGAAACCCTACAGAAAAGAGTGACGCCACGCCGCTTTCTGCCATCAGATTGCTTCTAAAGACGGCGGTTCCACTTGTCGGGAGTCGCTTCTGCCACCGGCAGTCGTGGCCGAGTGGTTAAGGCGTCTGACTTGAAATCAGATTCCCTCTGGGAGCGTAGGTTCGAGTCCTGCCGACTGCGAAAATTTTCTCGCTCTCAAAAGATGGACGTTCAGCTGCATCCTAGCAGTTGCGTCACTACTAAACACGCGCGTCACCAGCAATGTGCAGTGTTATTTGATCCAGGGCGCAGCGTTACAGTCGCGCTCAGAAGCCGCAGCTCATCTCCTCGTCTCACAGCCGCCCACCGGGTGTTAGTACAAGTGTCGCCTCACTGGGCAGTGCAGATGTGTCCATCTTAGCTTGCAGACGATGACGTGTAGCAATTGATGAGCTAACGCAAGTCGAATGTTTTACCGTGTGTATCTCCTAGATACTGCCTCTCATACGGTGGAGAGGCTCACTCCTTCTTGTGTCTCGTTCTCTGCACACGAGTTGCCCCTGGCATCGATATAGCACGGGTTTTCTAGCGCCAGCGCGGCGTCACGTGAAGTCAGCGAAGTGAATATTACACGAGTCGAGTCGACATGTTTGCTTGTTACGATGATGGAAGCAGAAGAAATGTGTGTGGGACTTCACTGCATCGGCTGCTCGCCTTTCAGCGTCCCTGTGTCTTATCAGACGAAGGTGACTGTGAAATTGGCAACGAGGCAGAGGTTAACAAACACATGCAAACAGGAACGTTCAATGTCAGCCGAAATAGCTCAGTTGGGAGAGCGTTAGACTGAAGATCTAAAGGTCCCTGGTTCGATCCCGGGTTTCGGCAGGTATTCGTTTTGATGCGACGCCAATGGAATGGCTCTGCGTTGGTGATAATGCAACTACCGCTGACAACAAAAATGACTCTCTCCTGTAGCTGTTCTGGTTGTCTAGTGCATGCCATAAGAGGAACTCACTAGACAACTAACTCCCTTAGAAGCAAAAGAATCAAAAAAGTCCTACCGACTGCGTTCCTTTTTCTGTGTCAGGTGGTGAAGAACGTTTTCAACGGAACCGTGAAACGAGCGAAAACGTGGGAAACATTGCATTCGAAATGCTTGCGAATTTTCCAATTGCCCAGTGAGTGTCGACAAAATATGTAAATTCTCTGCTCCAACGTATGAGACGCAACGACTCCTGCAATTTGTTGTTGCATCGTGTGTCAGCAGTCTTCGATAGTGTGTTACGAGCTTAGTGCGATAAGTCTGCAGACAGCATTTAGGCGACGTTTTATTAGTAACGGCCCCATGCAGCGATTGCACAACAGTAAACGACATGAGTCAATGTATAGTTGTGCATCGTGAGAGGTATCACAGCGTCGTGTGAGCCCGGATAGCTCAGTCGGTAGAGCATTAGGCTTTTAACCTAAGGGTCCAGGGTTCAAGTCCCTGTCCGGGCGGAAATTTTAATACTTTGGTAGCGATTCGTCTGGTAGCGGTGGAAACGCTACGGAAAATAATGAAGCTACGCCGTTTTCTGACACCACAGTGCTTTAAACGGTAGCAGTTGCATGTGTCGGGACAACACCGCGCTACCAGCAGTCGTGGCCGAGTGGTTAAGGCGTCTGACTCGAAATCAGATTCCCTCTGGGAGCGTAGGTTCGAATCCTACCGGCTGCGTGCGATTTTGCGTAAAGAGGAGCAAAAATTTTCGCACACATGTGACATGCGTGGGCGAATGCGGGTGCAAACCAGTGACGCCATTCTCAACAAGACGAAAGTTTCCGTTTAAGAATACTGAGTTTCGCGACGACCGCTGCTTACTGTGGCCATCGGTTCACCTCGCACTGACGCTGGGACTGCAGAAAGCCGTCGCTGAGATCGTGAGTACACAGATGTGCTCGAAAGTGTAGGACAGAGCGAACATTCATTTCTTTTTAAGAATCGCAATTCAATCATTCGAGTGCGGCAAAGGCAGTGGTGCAGCGTTTCTTTTCTTAAGATCTCGCAGCTGCTTGGAGGTATGTCCATCGTTTTAAGACGACACAAAACTAGCGTCAGCGGTGCGTCAGTGGGAAGTCGGTGAAGTCGCCATTGGAGCCATAAGCCAGTAATTACAACACGCGAATCACTCGCACACCATGTAGCATGCACCACAACGCTCGGCCGAGGGACCGGACAGCTCAGTCGGTAGAGCGCTAGACCTTCAACCAAAGGGTCCCGGGCTCAAACCCCCGCCAGGCGAAAATTAACACACTGTCGTAACGGCTAATGGAAACCCTACAGAAAAGAGTGACGCCACGCCGCTTTCTGCCATCAGATTGCTTCTAAAGACGGCGGTTCCACTTGTCGGGAGTCGCTTCTGCCACCGGCAGTCGTGGCCGAGTGGTTAAGGCGTCTGACTTGAAATCAGATTCCCTCTGGGAGCGTAGGTTCGAGTCCTGCCGACTGCGAAAATTTTCTCGCTCTCAAAAGATGGACGTTCAGCTGCATCCTAGCAGTTGCGTCACTACTAAACACGCGCGTCACCAGCAATGTGCAGTGTTATTTGATCCAGGGCGCAGCGTTACAGTCGCGCTCAGAAGCCGCAGCTCATCTCCTCGTCTCACAGCCGCCCACCGGGTGTTAGTACAAGTGTCGCCTCACTGGGCAGTGCAGATGTGTCCATCTTAGCTTGCAGACGATGACGTGTAGCAATTGATGAGCTAACGCAAGTCGAATGTTTTACCGTGTGTATCTCCTAGATACTGCCTCTCATACGGTGGAGAGGCTCACTCCTTCTTGTGTCTCGTTCTCTGCACACGAGTTGCCCCTGGCATCGATATAGCACGGGTTTTCTAGCGCCAGCGCGGCGTCACGTGAAGTCAGCGAAGTGAATATTACACGAGTCGAGTCGACATGTTTGCTTGTTACGATGATGGAAGCAGAAGAAATGTGTGTGGGACTTCACTGCATCGGCTGCTCGCCTTTCAGCGTCCCTGTGTCTTATCAGACGAAGGTGACTGTGAAATTGGCAACGAGGCAGAGGTTAACAAACACATGCAAACAGGAACGTTCAATGTCAGCCGAAATAGCTCAGTTGGGAGAGCGTTAGACTGAAGATCTAAAGGTCCCTGGTTCGATCCCGGGTTTCGGCAGGTATTCGTTTTGATGCGACGCCAATGGAATGGCTCTGCGTTGGTGATAATGCAACTACCGCTGACAACAAAAATGACTCTCTCCTGTAGCTGTTCTGGTTGTCTAGTGCATGCCATAAGAGGAACTCACTAGACAACTAACTCCCTTAGAAGCAAAAGAATCAAAAAAGTCCTACCGACTGCGTTCCTTTTTCTGTGTCAGGTGGTGAAGAACGTTTTCAACGGAACCGTGAAACGAGCGAAAACGTGGGAAACATTGCATTCGAAATGCTTGCGAATTTTCCAATTGCCCAGTGAGTGTCGACAAAATATGTAAATTCTCTGCTCCAACGTATGAGACGCAACGACTCCTGCAATTTGTTGTTGCATCGTGTGTCAGCAGTCTTCGATAGTGTGTTACGAGCTTAGTGCGATAAGTCTGCAGACAGCATTTAGGCGACGTTTTATTAGTAACGGCCCCATGCAGCGATTGCACAACAGTAAACGACATGAGTCAATGTATAGTTGTGCATCGTGAGAGGTATCACAGCGTCGTGTGAGCCCGGATAGCTCAGTCGGTAGAGCATTAGGCTTTTAACCTAAGGGTCCAGGGTTCAAGTCCCTGTCCGGGCGGAAATTTTAATACTTTGGTAGCGATTCGTCTGGTAGCGGTGGAAACGCTACGGAAAATAATGAAGCTACGCCGTTTTCTGACACCACAGTGCTTTAAACGGTAGCAGTTGCATGTGTCGGGACAACACCGCGCTACCAGCAGTCGTGGCCGAGTGGTTAAGGCGTCTGACTCGAAATCAGATTCCCTCTGGGAGCGTAGGTTCGAATCCTACCGGCTGCGTGCGATTTTGCGTAAAGAGGAGCAAAAATTTTCGCACACATGTGACATGCGTGGGCGAATGCGGGTGCAAACCAGTGACGCCATTCTCAACAAGACGAAAGTTTCCGTTTAAGAATACTGAGTTTCGCGACGACCGCTGCTTACTGTGGCCATCGGTTCACCTCGCACTGACGCTGGGACTGCAGAAAGCCGTCGCTGAGATCGTGAGTACACAGATGTGCTCGAAAGTGTAGGACAGAGCGAACATTCATTTCTTTTTAAGAATCGCAATTCAATCATTCGAGTGCGGCAAAGGCAGTGGTGCAGCGTTTCTTTTCTTAAGATCTCGCAGCTGCTTGGAGGTATGTCCATCGTTTTAAGACGACACAAAACTAGCGTCAGCGGTGCGTCAGTGGGAAGTCGGTGAAGTCGCCATTGGAGCCATAAGCCAGTAATTACAACACGCGAATCACTCGCACACCATGTAGCATGCACCACAACGCTCGGCCGAGGGACCGGACAGCTCAGTCGGTAGAGCGCTAGACCTTCAACCAAAGGGTCCCGGGCTCAAACCCCCGCCAGGCGAAAATTAACACACTGTCGTAACGGCTAATGGAAACCCTACAGAAAAGAGTGACGCCACGCCGCTTTCTGCCATCAGATTGCTTCTAAAGACGGCGGTTCCACTTGTCGGGAGTCGCTTCTGCCACCGGCAGTCGTGGCCGAGTGGTTAAGGCGTCTGACTTGAAATCAGATTCCCTCTGGGAGCGTAGGTTCGAGTCCTGCCGACTGCGAAAATTTTCTCGCTCTCAAAAGATGGACGTTCAGCTGCATCCTAGCAGTTGCGTCACTACTAAACACGCGCGTCACCAGCAATGTGCAGTGTTATTTGATCCAGGGCGCAGCGTTACAGTCGCGCTCAGAAGCCGCAGCTCATCTCCTCGTCTCACAGCCGCCCACCGGGTGTTAGTACAAGTGTCGCCTCACTGGGCAGTGCAGATGTGTCCATCTTAGCTTGCAGACGATGACGTGTAGCAATTGATGAGCTAACGCAAGTCGAATGTTTTACCGTGTGTATCTCCTAGATACTGCCTCTCATACGGTGGAGAGGCTCACTCCTTCTTGTGTCTCGTTCTCTGCACACGAGTTGCCCCTGGCATCGATATAGCACGGGTTTTCTAGCGCCAGCGCGGCGTCACGTGAAGTCAGCGAAGTGAATATTACACGAGTCGAGTCGACATGTTTGCTTGTTACGATGATGGAAGCAGAAGAAATGTGTGTGGGACTTCACTGCATCGGCTGCTCGCCTTTCAGCGTCCCTGTGTCTTATCAGACGAAGGTGACTGTGAAATTGGCAACGAGGCAGAGGTTAACAAACACATGCAAACAGGAACGTTCAATGTCAGCCGAAATAGCTCAGTTGGGAGAGCGTTAGACTGAAGATCTAAAGGTCCCTGGTTCGATCCCGGGTTTCGGCAGGTATTCGTTTTGATGCGACGCCAATGGAATGGCTCTGCGTTGGTGATAATGCAACTACCGCTGACAACAAAAATGACTCTCTCCTGTAGCTGTTCTGGTTGTCTAGTGCATGCCATAAGAGGAACTCACTAGACAACTAACTCCCTTAGAAGCAAAAGAATCAAAAAAGTCCTACCGACTGCGTTCCTTTTTCTGTGTCAGGTGGTGAAGAACGTTTTCAACGGAACCGTGAAACGAGCGAAAACGTGGGAAACATTGCATTCGAAATGCTTGCGAATTTTCCAATTGCCCAGTGAGTGTCGACAAAATATGTAAATTCTCTGCTCCAACGTATGAGACGCAACGACTCCTGCAATTTGTTGTTGCATCGTGTGTCAGCAGTCTTCGATAGTGTGTTACGAGCTTAGTGCGATAAGTCTGCAGACAGCATTTAGGCGACGTTTTATTAGTAACGGCCCCATGCAGCGATTGCACAACAGTAAACGACATGAGTCAATGTATAGTTGTGCATCGTGAGAGGTATCACAGCGTCGTGTGAGCCCGGATAGCTCAGTCGGTAGAGCATTAGGCTTTTAACCTAAGGGTCCAGGGTTCAAGTCCCTGTCCGGGCGGAAATTTTAATACTTTGGTAGCGATTCGTCTGGTAGCGGTGGAAACGCTACGGAAAATAATGAAGCTACGCCGTTTTCTGACACCACAGTGCTTTAAACGGTAGCAGTTGCATGTGTCGGGACAACACCGCGCTACCAGCAGTCGTGGCCGAGTGGTTAAGGCGTCTGACTCGAAATCAGATTCCCTCTGGGAGCGTAGGTTCGAATCCTACCGGCTGCGTGCGATTTTGCGTAAAGAGGAGCAAAAATTTTCGCACACATGTGACATGCGTGGGCGAATGCGGGTGCAAACCAGTGACGCCATTCTCAACAAGACGAAAGTTTCCGTTTAAGAATACTGAGTTTCGCGACGACCGCTGCTTACTGTGGCCATCGGTTCACCTCGCACTGACGCTGGGACTGCAGAAAGCCGTCGCTGAGATCGTGAGTACACAGATGTGCTCGAAAGTGTAGGACAGAGCGAACATTCATTTCTTTTTAAGAATCGCAATTCAATCATTCGAGTGCGGCAAAGGCAGTGGTGCAGCGTTTCTTTTCTTAAGATCTCGCAGCTGCTTGGAGGTATGTCCATCGTTTTAAGACGACACAAAACTAGCGTCAGCGGTGCGTCAGTGGGAAGTCGGTGAAGTCGCCATTGGAGCCATAAGCCAGTAATTACAACACGCGAATCACTCGCACACCATGTAGCATGCACCACAACGCTCGGCCGAGGGACCGGACAGCTCAGTCGGTAGAGCGCTAGACCTTCAACCAAAGGGTCCCGGGCTCAAACCCCCGCCAGGCGAAAATTAACACACTGTCGTAACGGCTAATGGAAACCCTACAGAAAAGAGTGACGCCACGCCGCTTTCTGCCATCAGATTGCTTCTAAAGACGGCGGTTCCACTTGTCGGGAGTCGCTTCTGCCACCGGCAGTCGTGGCCGAGTGGTTAAGGCGTCTGACTTGAAATCAGATTCCCTCTGGGAGCGTAGGTTCGAGTCCTGCCGACTGCGAAAATTTTCTCGCTCTCAAAAGATGGACGTTCAGCTGCATCCTAGCAGTTGCGTCACTACTAAACACGCGCGTCACCAGCAATGTGCAGTGTTATTTGATCCAGGGCGCAGCGTTACAGTCGCGCTCAGAAGCCGCAGCTCATCTCCTCGTCTCACAGCCGCCCACCGGGTGTTAGTACAAGTGTCGCCTCACTGGGCAGTGCAGATGTGTCCATCTTAGCTTGCAGACGATGACGTGTAGCAATTGATGAGCTAACGCAAGTCGAATGTTTTACCGTGTGTATCTCCTAGATACTGCCTCTCATACGGTGGAGAGGCTCACTCCTTCTTGTGTCTCGTTCTCTGCACACGAGTTGCCCCTGGCATCGATATAGCACGGGTTTTCTAGCGCCAGCGCGGCGTCACGTGAAGTCAGCGAAGTGAATATTACACGAGTCGAGTCGACATGTTTGCTTGTTACGATGATGGAAGCAGAAGAAATGTGTGTGGGACTTCACTGCATCGGCTGCTCGCCTTTCAGCGTCCCTGTGTCTTATCAGACGAAGGTGACTGTGAAATTGGCAACGAGGCAGAGGTTAACAAACACATGCAAACAGGAACGTTCAATGTCAGCCGAAATAGCTCAGTTGGAGAGAGCGTTAGACTGAAGATCTAAAGGTCCCTGGTTCGATCCCGGGTTTCGGCAGGTATTCGTTTTGATGCGACGCCAATGGAATGGCTCTGCGTTGGTGATAATGCAACTACCGCTGACAACAAAAATGACTCTCTCCTGTAGCTGTTCTGGTTGTCTAGTGCATGCCATAAGAGGAACTCACTAGACAACTAACTCCCTTAGAAGCAAAAGAATCAAAAAAGTCCTACCGACTGCGTTCCTTTTTCTGTGTCAGGTGGTGAAGAACGTTTTCAACGGAACCGTGAAACGAGCGAAAACGTGGGAAACATTGCATTCGAAATGCTTGCGAATTTTCCAATTGCCCAGTGAGTGTCGACAAAATATGTAAATTCTCTGCTCCAACGTATGAGACGCAACGACTCCTGCAATTTGTTGTTGCATCGTGTGTCAGCAGTCTTCGATAGTGTGTTACGAGCTTAGTGCGATAAGTCTGCAGACAGCATTTAGGCGACGTTTTATTAGTAACGGCCCCATGCAGCGATTGCACAACAGTAAACGACATGAGTCAATGTATAGTTGTGCATCGTGAGAGGTATCACAGCGTCGTGTGAGCCCGGATAGCTCAGTCGGTAGAGCATTAGGCTTTTAACCTAAGGGTCCAGGGTTCAAGTCCCTGTCCGGGCGGAAATTTTAATACTTTGGTAGCGATTCGTCTGGTAGCGGTGGAAACGCTACGGAAAATAATGAAGCTACGCCGTTTTCTGACACCACAGTGCTTTAAACGGTAGCAGTTGCATGTGTCGGGACAACACCGCGCTACCAGCAGTCGTGGCCGAGTGGTTAAGGCGTCTGACTCGAAATCAGATTCCCTCTGGGAGCGTAGGTTCGAATCCTACCGGCTGCGTGCGATTTTGCGTAAAGAGGAGCAAAAATTTTCGCACACATGTGACATGCGTGGGCGAATGCGGGTGCAAACCAGTGACGCCATTCTCAACAAGACGAAAGTTTCCGTTTAAGAATACTGAGTTTCGCGACGACCGCTGCTTACTGTGGCCATCGGTTCACCTCGCACTGACGCTGGGACTGCAGAAAGCCGTCGCTGAGATCGTGAGTACACAGATGTGCTCGAAAGTGTAGGACAGAGCGAACATTCATTTCTTTTTAAGAATCGCAATTCAATCATTCGAGTGCGGCAAAGGCAGTGGTGCAGCGTTTCTTTTCTTAAGATCTCGCAGCTGCTTGGAGGTATGTCCATCGTTTTAAGACGACACAAAACTAGCGTCAGCGGTGCGTCAGTGGGAAGTCGGTGAAGTCGCCATTGGAGCCATAAGCCAGTAATTACAACACGCGAATCACTCGCACACCATGTAGCATGCACCACAACGCTCGGCCGAGGGACCGGACAGCTCAGTCGGTAGAGCGCTAGACCTTCAACCAAAGGGTCCCGGGCTCAAACCCCCGCCAGGCGAAAATTAACACACTGTCGTAACGGCTAATGGAAACCCTACAGAAAAGAGTGACGCCACGCCGCTTTCTGCCATCAGATTGCTTCTAAAGACGGCGGTTCCACTTGTCGGGAGTCGCTTCTGCCACCGGCAGTCGTGGCCGAGTGGTTAAGGCGTCTGACTTGAAATCAGATTCCCTCTGGGAGCGTAGGTTCGAGTCCTGCCGACTGCGAAAATTTTCTCGCTCTCAAAAGATGGACGTTCAGCTGCATCCTAGCAGTTGCGTCACTACTAAACACGCGCGTCACCAGCAATGTGCAGTGTTATTTGATCCAGGGCGCAGCGTTACAGTCGCGCTCAGAAGCCGCAGCTCATCTCCTCGTCTCACAGCCGCCCACCGGGTGTTAGTACAAGTGTCGCCTCACTGGGCAGTGCAGATGTGTCCATCTTAGCTTGCAGACGATGACGTGTAGCAATTGATGAGCTAACGCAAGTCGAATGTTTTACCGTGTGTATCTCCTAGATACTGCCTCTCATACGGTGGAGAGGCTCACTCCTTCTTGTGTCTCGTTCTCTGCACACGAGTTGCCCCTGGCATCGATATAGCACGGGTTTTCTAGCGCCAGCGCGGCGTCACGTGAAGTCAGCGAAGTGAATATTACACGAGTCGAGTCGACATGTTTGCTTGTTACGATGATGGAAGCAGAAGAAATGTGTGTGGGACTTCACTGCATCGGCTGCTCGCCTTTCAGCGTCCCTGTGTCTTATCAGACGAAGGTGACTGTGAAATTGGCAACGAGGCAGAGGTTAACAAACACATGCAAACAGGAACGTTCAATGTCAGCCGAAATAGCTCAGTTGGGAGAGCGTTAGACTGAAGATCTAAAGGTCCCTGGTTCGATCCCGGGTTTCGGCAGGTATTCGTTTTGATGCGACGCCAATGGAATGGCTCTGCGTTGGTGATAATGCAACTACCGCTGACAACAAAAATGACTCTCTCCTGTAGCTGTTCTGGTTGTCTAGTGCATGCCATAAGAGGAACTCACTAGACAACTAACTCCCTTAGAAGCAAAAGAATCAAAAAAGTCCTACCGACTGCGTTCCTTTTTCTGTGTCAGGTGGTGAAGAACGTTTTCAACGGAACCGTGAAACGAGCGAAAACGTGGGAAACATTGCATTCGAAATGCTTGCGAATTTTCCAATTGCCCAGTGAGTGTCGACAAAATATGTAAATTCTCTGCTCCAACGTATGAGACGCAACGACTCCTGCAATTTGTTGTTGCATCGTGTGTCAGCAGTCTTCGATAGTGTGTTACGAGCTTAGTGCGATAAGTCTGCAGACAGCATTTAGGCGACGTTTTATTAGTAACGGCCCCATGCAGCGATTGCACAACAGTAAACGACATGAGTCAATGTATAGTTGTGCATCGTGAGAGGTATCACAGCGTCGTGTGAGCCCGGATAGCTCAGTCGGTAGAGCATTAGGCTTTTAACCTAAGGGTCCAGGGTTCAAGTCCCTGTCCGGGCGGAAATTTTAATACTTTGGTAGCGATTCGTCTGGTAGCGGTGGAAACGCTACGGAAAATAATGAAGCTACGCCGTTTTCTGACACCACAGTGCTTTAAACGGTAGCAGTTGCATGTGTCGGGACAACACCGCGCTACCAGCAGTCGTGGCCGAGTGGTTAAGGCGTCTGACTCGAAATCAGATTCCCTCTGGGAGCGTAGGTTCGAATCCTACCGGCTGCGTGCGATTTTGCGTAAAGAGGAGCAAAAATTTTCGCACACATGTGACATGCGTGGGCGAATGCGGGTGCAAACCAGTGACGCCATTCTCAACAAGACGAAAGTTTCCGTTTAAGAATACTGAGTTTCGCGACGACCGCTGCTTACTGTGGCCATCGGTTCACCTCGCACTGACGCTGGGACTGCAGAAAGCCGTCGCTGAGATCGTGAGTACACAGATGTGCTCGAAA
Organism: Schistocerca serialis cubense; assembly: GCF_023864345.2. Classification (NCBI taxonomy): domain Eukaryota; kingdom Metazoa; phylum Arthropoda; class Insecta; order Orthoptera; family Acrididae; genus Schistocerca; species Schistocerca serialis. The sequence goes on from NW_026047915.1 coordinate 35,510, forward strand.
GTGTAGGACAGAGCGAACATTCATTTCTTTTTAAGAATCGCAATTCAATCATTCGAGTGCGGCAAAGGCAGTGGTGCAGCGTTTCTTTTCTTAAGATCTCGCAGCTGCTTGGAGGTATGTCCATCGTTTTAAGACGACACAAAACTAGCGTCAGCGGTGCGTCAGTGGGAAGTCGGTGAAGTCGCCATTGGAGCCATAAGCCAGTAATTACAACACGCGAATCACTCGCACACCATGTAGCATGCACCACAACGCTCGGCCGAGGGACCGGACAGCTCAGTCGGTAGAGCGCTAGACCTTCAACCAAAGGGTCCCGGGCTCAAACCCCCGCCAGGCGAAAATTAACACACTGTCGTAACGGCTAATGGAAACCCTACAGAAAAGAGTGACGCCACGCCGCTTTCTGCCATCAGATTGCTTCTAAAGACGGCGGTTCCACTTGTCGGGAGTCGCTTCTGCCACCGGCAGTCGTGGCCGAGTGGTTAAGGCGTCTGACTTGAAATCAGATTCCCTCTGGGAGCGTAGGTTCGAGTCCTGCCGACTGCGAAAATTTTCTCGCTCTCAAAAGATGGACGTTCAGCTGCATCCTAGCAGTTGCGTCACTACTAAACACGCGCGTCACCAGCAATGTGCAGTGTTATTTGATCCAGGGCGCAGCGTTACAGTCGCGCTCAGAAGCCGCAGCTCATCTCCTCGTCTCACAGCCGCCCACCGGGTGTTAGTACAAGTGTCGCCTCACTGGGCAGTGCAGATGTGTCCATCTTAGCTTGCAGACGATGACGTGTAGCAATTGATGAGCTAACGCAAGTCGAATGTTTTACCGTGTGTATCTCCTAGATACTGCCTCTCATACGGTGGAGAGGCTCACTCCTTCTTGTGTCTCGTTCTCTGCACACGAGTTGCCCCTGGCATCGATATAGCACGGGTTTTCTAGCGCCAGCGCGGCGTCACGTGAAGTCAGCGAAGTGAATATTACACGAGTCGAGTCGACATGTTTGCTTGTTACGATGATGGAAGCAGAAGAAATGTGTGTGGGACTTCACTGCATCGGCTGCTCGCCTTTCAGCGTCCCTGTGTCTTATCAGACGAAGGTGACTGTGAAATTGGCAACGAGGCAGAGGTTAACAAACACATGCAAACAGGAACGTTCAATGTCAGCCGAAATAGCTCAGTTGGGAGAGCGTTAGACTGAAGATCTAAAGGTCCCTGGTTCGATCCCGGGTTTCGGCAGGTATTCGTTTTGATGCGACGCCAATGGAATGGCTCTGCGTTGGTGATAATGCAACTACCGCTGACAACAAAAATGACTCTCTCCTGTAGCTGTTCTGGTTGTCTAGTGCATGCCATAAGAGGAACTCACTAGACAACTAACTCCCTTAGAAGCAAAAGAATCAAAAAAGTCCTACCGACTGCGTTCCTTTTTCTGTGTCAGGTGGTGAAGAACGTTTTCAACGGAACCGTGAAACGAGCGAAAACGTGGGAAACATTGCATTCGAAATGCTTGCGAATTTTCCAATTGCCCAGTGAGTGTCGACAAAATATGTAAATTCTCTGCTCCAACGTATGAGACGCAACGACTCCTGCAATTTGTTGTTGCATCGTGTGTCAGCAGTCTTCGATAGTGTGTTACGAGCTTAGTGCGATAAGTCTGCAGACAGCATTTAGGCGACGTTTTATTAGTAACGGCCCCATGCAGCGATTGCACAACAGTAAACGACATGAGTCAATGTATAGTTGTGCATCGTGAGAGGTATCACAGCGTCGTGTGAGCCCGGATAGCTCAGTCGGTAGAGCATTAGGCTTTTAACCTAAGGGTCCAGGGTTCAAGTCCCTGTCCGGGCGGAAATTTTAATACTTTGGTAGCGATTCGTCTGGTAGCGGTGGAAACGCTACGGAAAATAATGAAGCTACGCCGTTTTCTGACACCACAGTGCTTTAAACGGTAGCAGTTGCATGTGTCGGGACAACACCGCGCTACCAGCAGTCGTGGCCGAGTGGTTAAGGCGTCTGACTCGAAATCAGATTCCCTCTGGGAGCGTAGGTTCGAATCCTACCGGCTGCGTGCGATTTTGCGTAAAGAGGAGCAAAAATTTTCGCACACATGTGACATGCGTGGGCGAATGCGGGTGCAAACCAGTGACGCCATTCTCAACAAGACGAAAGTTTCCGTTTAAGAATACTGAGTTTCGCGACGACCGCTGCTTACTGTGGCCATCGGTTCACCTCGCACTGACGCTGGGACTGCAGAAAGCCGTCGCTGAGATCGTGAGTACACAGATGTGCTCGAAAGTGTAGGACAGAGCGAACATTCATTTCTTTTTAAGAATCGCAATTCAATCATTCGAGTGCGGCAAAGGCAGTGGTGCAGCGTTTCTTTTCTTAAGATCTCGCAGCTGCTTGGAGGTATGTCCATCGTTTTAAGACGACACAAAACTAGCGTCAGCGGTGCGTCAGTGGGAAGTCGGTGAAGTCGCCATTGGAGCCATAAGCCAGTAATTACAACACGCGAATCACTCGCACACCATGTAGCATGCACCACAACGCTCGGCCGAGGGACCGGACAGCTCAGTCGGTAGAGCGCTAGACCTTCAACCAAAGGGTCCCGGGCTCAAACCCCCGCCAGGCGAAAATTAACACACTGTCGTAACGGCTAATGGAAACCCTACAGAAAAGAGTGACGCCACGCCGCTTTCTGCCATCAGATTGCTTCTAAAGACGGCGGTTCCACTTGTCGGGAGTCGCTTCTGCCACCGGCAGTCGTGGCCGAGTGGTTAAGGCGTCTGACTTGAAATCAGATTCCCTCTGGGAGCGTAGGTTCGAGTCCTGCCGACTGCGAAAATTTTCTCGCTCTCAAAAGATGGACGTTCAGCTGCATCCTAGCAGTTGCGTCACTACTAAACACGCGCGTCACCAGCAATGTGCAGTGTTATTTGATCCAGGGCGCAGCGTTACAGTCGCGCTCAGAAGCCGCAGCTCATCTCCTCGTCTCACAGCCGCCCACCGGGTGTTAGTACAAGTGTCGCCTCACTGGGCAGTGCAGATGTGTCCATCTTAGCTTGCAGACGATGACGTGTAGCAATTGATGAGCTAACGCAAGTCGAATGTTTTACCGTGTGTATCTCCTAGATACTGCCTCTCATACGGTGGAGAGGCTCACTCCTTCTTGTGTCTCGTTCTCTGCACACGAGTTGCCCCTGGCATCGATATAGCACGGGTTTTCTAGCGCCAGCGCGGCGTCACGTGAAGTCAGCGAAGTGAATATTACACGAGTCGAGTCGACATGTTTGCTTGTTACGATGATGGAAGCAGAAGAAATGTGTGTGGGACTTCACTGCATCGGCTGCTCGCCTTTCAGCGTCCCTGTGTCTTATCAGACGAAGGTGACTGTGAAATTGGCAACGAGGCAGAGGTTAACAAACACATGCAAACAGGAACGTTCAATGTCAGCCGAAATAGCTCAGTTGGGAGAGCGTTAGACTGAAGATCTAAAGGTCCCTGGTTCGATCCCGGGTTTCGGCAGGTATTCGTTTTGATGCGACGCCAATGGAATGGCTCTGCGTTGGTGATAATGCAACTACCGCTGACAACAAAAATGACTCTCTCCTGTAGCTGTTCTGGTTGTCTAGTGCATGCCATAAGAGGAACTCACTAGACAACTAACTCCCTTAGAAGCAAAAGAATCAAAAAAGTCCTACCGACTGCGTTCCTTTTTCTGTGTCAGGTGGTGAAGAACGTTTTCAACGGAACCGTGAAACGAGCGAAAACGTGGGAAACATTGCATTCGAAATGCTTGCGAATTTTCCAATTGCCCAGTGAGTGTCGACAAAATATGTAAATTCTCTGCTCCAACGTATGAGACGCAACGACTCCTGCAATTTGTTGTTGCATCGTGTGTCAGCAGTCTTCGATAGTGTGTTACGAGCTTAGTGCGATAAGTCTGCAGACAGCATTTAGGCGACGTTTTATTAGTAACGGCCCCATGCAGCGATTGCACAACAGTAAACGACATGAGTCAATGTATAGTTGTGCATCGTGAGAGGTATCACAGCGTCGTGTGAGCCCGGATAGCTCAGTCGGTAGAGCATTAGGCTTTTAACCTAAGGGTCCAGGGTTCAAGTCCCTGTCCGGGCGGAAATTTTAATACTTTGGTAGCGATTCGTCTGGTAGCGGTGGAAACGCTACGGAAAATAATGAAGCTACGCCGTTTTCTGACACCACAGTGCTTTAAACGGTAGCAGTTGCATGTGTCGGGACAACACCGCGCTACCAGCAGTCGTGGCCGAGTGGTTAAGGCGTCTGACTCGAAATCAGATTCCCTCTGGGAGCGTAGGTTCGAATCCTACCGGCTGCGTGCGATTTTGCGTAAAGAGGAGCAAAAATTTTCGCACACATGTGACATGCGTGGGCGAATGCGGGTGCAAACCAGTGACGCCATTCTCAACAAGACGAAAGTTTCCGTTTAAGAATACTGAGTTTCGCGACGACCGCTGCTTACTGTGGCCATCGGTTCACCTCGCACTGACGCTGGGACTGCAGAAAGCCGTCGCTGAGATCGTGAGTACACAGATGTGCTCGAAAGTGTAGGACAGAGCGAACATTCATTTCTTTTTAAGAATCGCAATTCAATCATTCGAGTGCGGCAAAGGCAGTGGTGCAGCGTTTCTTTTCTTAAGATCTCGCAGCTGCTTGGAGGTATGTCCATCGTTTTAAGACGACACAAAACTAGCGTCAGCGGTGCGTCAGTGGGAAGTCGGTGAAGTCGCCATTGGAGCCATAAGCCAGTAATTACAACACGCGAATCACTCGCACACCATGTAGCATGCACCACAACGCTCGGCCGAGGGACCGGACAGCTCAGTCGGTAGAGCGCTAGACCTTCAACCAAAGGGTCCCGGGCTCAAACCCCCGCCAGGCGAAAATTAACACACTGTCGTAACGGCTAATGGAAACCCTACAGAAAAGAGTGACGCCACGCCGCTTTCTGCCATCAGATTGCTTCTAAAGACGGCGGTTCCACTTGTCGGGAGTCGCTTCTGCCACCGGCAGTCGTGGCCGAGTGGTTAAGGCGTCTGACTTGAAATCAGATTCCCTCTGGGAGCGTAGGTTCGAGTCCTGCCGACTGCGAAAATTTTCTCGCTCTCAAAAGATGGACGTTCAGCTGCATCCTAGCAGTTGCGTCACTACTAAACACGCGCGTCACCAGCAATGTGCAGTGTTATTTGATCCAGGGCGCAGCGTTACAGTCGCGCTCAGAAGCCGCAGCTCATCTCCTCGTCTCACAGCCGCCCACCGGGTGTTAGTACAAGTGTCGCCTCACTGGGCAGTGCAGATGTGTCCATCTTAGCTTGCAGACGATGACGTGTAGCAATTGATGAGCTAACGCAAGTCGAATGTTTTACCGTGTGTATCTCCTAGATACTGCCTCTCATACGGTGGAGAGGCTCACTCCTTCTTGTGTCTCGTTCTCTGCACACGAGTTGCCCCTGGCATCGATATAGCACGGGTTTTCTAGCGCCAGCGCGGCGTCACGTGAAGTCAGCGAAGTGAATATTACACGAGTCGAGTCGACATGTTTGCTTGTTACGATGATGGAAGCAGAAGAAATGTGTGTGGGACTTCACTGCATCGGCTGCTCGCCTTTCAGCGTCCCTGTGTCTTATCAGACGAAGGTGACTGTGAAATTGGCAACGAGGCAGAGGTTAACAAACACATGCAAACAGGAACGTTCAATGTCAGCCGAAATAGCTCAGTTGGGAGAGCGTTAGACTGAAGATCTAAAGGTCCCTGGTTCGATCCCGGGTTTCGGCAGGTATTCGTTTTGATGCGACGCCAATGGAATGGCTCTGCGTTGGTGATAATGCAACTACCGCTGACAACAAAAATGACTCTCTCCTGTAGCTGTTCTGGTTGTCTAGTGCATGCCATAAGAGGAACTCACTAGACAACTAACTCCCTTAGAAGCAAAAGAATCAAAAAAGTCCTACCGACTGCGTTCCTTTTTCTGTGTCAGGTGGTGAAGAACGTTTTCAACGGAACCGTGAAACGAGCGAAAACGTGGGAAACATTGCATTCGAAATGCTTGCGAATTTTCCAATTGCCCAGTGAGTGTCGACAAAATATGTAAATTCTCTGCTCCAACGTATGAGACGCAACGACTCCTGCAATTTGTTGTTGCATCGTGTGTCAGCAGTCTTCGATAGTGTGTTACGAGCTTAGTGCGATAAGTCTGCAGACAGCATTTAGGCGACGTTTTATTAGTAACGGCCCCATGCAGCGATTGCACAACAGTAAACGACATGAGTCAATGTATAGTTGTGCATCGTGAGAGGTATCACAGCGTCGTGTGAGCCCGGATAGCTCAGTCGGTAGAGCATTAGGCTTTTAACCTAAGGGTCCAGGGTTCAAGTCCCTGTCCGGGCGGAAATTTTAATACTTTGGTAGCGATTCGTCTGGTAGCGGTGGAAACGCTACGGAAAATAATGAAGCTACGCCGTTTTCTGACACCACAGTGCTTTAAACGGTAGCAGTTGCATGTGTCGGGACAACACCGCGCTACCAGCAGTCGTGGCCGAGTGGTTAAGGCGTCTGACTCGAAATCAGATTCCCTCTGGGAGCGTAGGTTCGAATCCTACCGGCTGCGTGCGATTTTGCGTAAAGAGGAGCAAAAATTTTCGCACACATGTGACATGCGTGGGCGAATGCGGGTGCAAACCAGTGACGCCATTCTCAACAAGACGAAAGTTTCCGTTTAAGAATACTGAGTTTCGCGACGACCGCTGCTTACTGTGGCCATCGGTTCACCTCGCACTGACGCTGGGACTGCAGAAAGCCGTCGCTGAGATCGTGAGTACACAGATGTGCTCGAAAGTGTAGGACAGAGCGAACATTCATTTCTTTTTAAGAATCGCAATTCAATCATTCGAGTGCGGCAAAGGCAGTGGTGCAGCGTTTCTTTTCTTAAGATCTCGCAGCTGCTTGGAGGTATGTCCATCGTTTTAAGACGACACAAAACTAGCGTCAGCGGTGCGTCAGTGGGAAGTCGGTGAAGTCGCCATTGGAGCCATAAGCCAGTAATTACAACACGCGAATCACTCGCACACCATGTAGCATGCACCACAACGCTCGGCCGAGGGACCGGACAGCTCAGTCGGTAGAGCGCTAGACCTTCAACCAAAGGGTCCCGGGCTCAAACCCCCGCCAGGCGAAAATTAACACACTGTCGTAACGGCTAATGGAAACCCTACAGAAAAGAGTGACGCCACGCCGCTTTCTGCCATCAGATTGCTTCTAAAGACGGCGGTTCCACTTGTCGGGAGTCGCTTCTGCCACCGGCAGTCGTGGCCGAGTGGTTAAGGCGTCTGACTTGAAATCAGATTCCCTCTGGGAGCGTAGGTTCGAGTCCTGCCGACTGCGAAAATTTTCTCGCTCTCAAAAGATGGACGTTCAGCTGCATCCTAGCAGTTGCGTCACTACTAAACACGCGCGTCACCAGCAATGTGCAGTGTTATTTGATCCAGGGCGCAGCGTTACAGTCGCGCTCAGAAGCCGCAGCTCATCTCCTCGTCTCACAGCCGCCCACCGGGTGTTAGTACAAGTGTCGCCTCACTGGGCAGTGCAGATGTGTCCATCTTAGCTTGCAGACGATGACGTGTAGCAATTGATGAGCTAACGCAAGTCGAATGTTTTACCGTGTGTATCTCCTAGATACTGCCTCTCATACGGTGGAGAGGCTCACTCCTTCTTGTGTCTCGTTCTCTGCACACGAGTTGCCCCTGGCATCGATATAGCACGGGTTTTCTAGCGCCAGCGCGGCGTCACGTGAAGTCAGCGAAGTGAATATTACACGAGTCGAGTCGACATGTTTGCTTGTTACGATGATGGAAGCAGAAGAAATGTGTGTGGGACTTCACTGCATCGGCTGCTCGCCTTTCAGCGTCCCTGTGTCTTATCAGACGAAGGTGACTGTGAAATTGGCAACGAGGCAGAGGTTAACAAACACATGCAAACAGGAACGTTCAATGTCAGCCGAAATAGCTCAGTTGGGAGAGCGTTAGACTGAAGATCTAAAGGTCCCTGGTTCGATCCCGGGTTTCGGCAGGTATTCGTTTTGATGCGACGCCAATGGAATGGCTCTGCGTTGGTGATAATGCAACTACCGCTGACAACAAAAATGACTCTCTCCTGTAGCTGTTCTGGTTGTCTAGTGCATGCCATAAGAGGAACTCACTAGACAACTAACTCCCTTAGAAGCAAAAGAATCAAAAAAGTCCTACCGACTGCGTTCCTTTTTCTGTGTCAGGTGGTGAAGAACGTTTTCAACGGAACCGTGAAACGAGCGAAAACGTGGGAAACATTGCATTCGAAATGCTTGCGAATTTTCCAATTGCCCAGTGAGTGTCGACAAAATATGTAAATTCTCTGCTCCAACGTATGAGACGCAACGACTCCTGCAATTTGTTGTTGCATCGTGTGTCAGCAGTCTTCGATAGTGTGTTACGAGCTTAGTGCGATAAGTCTGCAGACAGCATTTAGGCGACGTTTTATTAGTAACGGCCCCATGCAGCGATTGCACAACAGTAAACGACATGAGTCAATGTATAGTTGTGCATCGTGAGAGGTATCACAGCGTCGTGTGAGCCCGGATAGCTCAGTCGGTAGAGCATTAGGCTTTTAACCTAAGGGTCCAGGGTTCAAGTCCCTGTCCGGGCGGAAATTTTAATACTTTGGTAGCGATTCGTCTGGTAGCGGTGGAAACGCTACGGAAAATAATGAAGCTACGCCGTTTTCTGACACCACAGTGCTTTAAACGGTAGCAGTTGCATGTGTCGGGACAACACCGCGCTACCAGCAGTCGTGGCCGAGTGGTTAAGGCGTCTGACTCGAAATCAGATTCCCTCTGGGAGCGTAGGTTCGAATCCTACCGGCTGCGTGCGATTTTGCGTAAAGAGGAGCAAAAATTTTCGCACACATGTGACATGCGTGGGCGAATGCGGGTGCAAACCAGTGACGCCATTCTCAACAAGACGAAAGTTTCCGTTTAAGAATACTGAGTTTCGCGACGACCGCTGCTTACTGTGGCCATCGGTTCACCTCGCACTGACGCTGGGACTGCAGAAAGCCGTCGCTGAGATCGTGAGTACACAGATGTGCTCGAAAGTGTAGGACAGAGCGAACATTCATTTCTTTTTAAGAATCGCAATTCAATCATTCGAGTGCGGCAAAGGCAGTGGTGCAGCGTTTCTTTTCTTAAGATCTCGCAGCTGCTTGGAGGTATGTCCATCGTTTTAAGACGACACAAAACTAGCGTCAGCGGTGCGTCAGTGGGAAGTCGGTGAAGTCGCCATTGGAGCCATAAGCCAGTAATTACAACACGCGAATCACTCGCACACCATGTAGCATGCACCACAACGCTCGGCCGAGGGACCGGACAGCTCAGTCGGTAGAGCGCTAGACCTTCAACCAAAGGGTCCCGGGCTCAAACCCCCGCCAGGCGAAAATTAACACACTGTCGTAACGGCTAATGGAAACCCTACAGAAAAGAGTGACGCCACGCCGCTTTCTGCCATCAGATTGCTTCTAAAGACGGCGGTTCCACTTGTCGGGAGTCGCTTCTGCCACCGGCAGTCGTGGCCGAGTGGTTAAGGCGTCTGACTTGAAATCAGATTCCCTCTGGGAGCGTAGGTTCGAGTCCTGCCGACTGCGAAAATTTTCTCGCTCTCAAAAGATGGACGTTCAGCTGCATCCTAGCAGTTGCGTCACTACTAAACACGCGCGTCACCAGCAATGTGCAGTGTTATTTGATCCAGGGCGCAGCGTTACAGTCGCGCTCAGAAGCCGCAGCTCATCTCCTCGTCTCACAGCCGCCCACCGGGTGTTAGTACAAGTGTCGCCTCACTGGGCAGTGCAGATGTGTCCATCTTAGCTTGCAGACGATGACGTGTAGCAATTGATGAGCTAACGCAAGTCGAATGTTTTACCGTGTGTATCTCCTAGATACTGCCTCTCATACGGTGGAGAGGCTCACTCCTTCTTGTGTCTCGTTCTCTGCACACGAGTTGCCCCTGGCATCGATATAGCACGGGTTTTCTAGCGCCAGCGCGGCGTCACGTGAAGTCAGCGAAGTGAATATTACACGAGTCGAGTCGACATGTTTGCTTGTTACGATGATGGAAGCAGAAGAAATGTGTGTGGGACTTCACTGCATCGGCTGCTCGCCTTTCAGCGTCCCTGTGTCTTATCAGACGAAGGTGACTGTGAAATTGGCAACGAGGCAGAGGTTAACAAACACATGCAAACAGGAACGTTCAATGTCAGCCGAAATAGCTCAGTTGGGAGAGCGTTAGACTGAAGATCTAAAGGTCCCTG
>NW_026047916.1:0-2500 GCF_023864345.2 Schistocerca serialis cubense
GCCAAAGGTGCATCCTGACGTGCAAATCAGATGATGCCGCAGGCATCCACTTACTATAATCACAATCAACAAACCGGCCGCCGCCGCCGCCGCCCCCCCCCCCCCCCCCCCCCCAATACACCTTTCCTTACAACAATGTGTACCTTAACCTAACCCATATTGCGCCTTAACCTAACCCATATTGCGCCTTAACCTAACCCATATTGCGCCTTAACCTAACCCATATTGCGCCTTAACCTAACCCATATTGCGCCTTAACCTAACCCATATTGCGCCTTAACCTAACCCATATTGCGCCTTAACCTAACCCATATTGCGCCTTAACCTAACCCATATTGCGCCTTAACCTAACCCATATTGCGCCTTAACCTAACCCATATTGCGCCCTTAACCTAACCCATATTGCGCCTTAACCTAACCCATATTGCGCCTTAACCTAACCCATATTGCGCCTTAACCTAACCCATATTGCGCCTTAACCTAACCTATATTGTCCCTTAACCTAACCCATATTGTCGCTTAACCTAACCTATATTGCGCCTTAACCTAACCCATATTGCGCCTTAACCTAACCCATATTGTCCCTTAACCTAACCCATATTGTCCCTTAACCTAACCTATATTGTCCCTTAACCTAACCTATATTGTCCCCTTAACCTAACCCATATTGTCCCTTAACCTAACCTATATTGTCCCTTAACCTAACCTATATTGTCCCTTAACCTAACCTATATTGTCCCTTAACCTAACCTATATTGTCCCTTAACCTAACCTATATTGTCCCTTAACCTAACCTATATTGTCCCTTAACCTAACCTATATTGTCCCTTAACCTAACCCATATTGTCCCTTAACCTAACCGATATTGTCCCTTAACCTAACCTATATTGTCCCTTAACCTAACCTATATTGTCCCTTAACCTAACCTATATTGTCCCTTAACCTAACCTATATTGTCCCTTAACCTAACCTATATTGTCCCTTAACCTAACCTATATTGTCCCTTAACCTAACCTATATTGTCCCTTAACCTAACCTATATTGTCCCTTAACCTAACCTATATTGTCCCTTAACCTAACCTATATTGTCCCTTAACCTAACCTATATTGTCCCTTAACCTAACCTATATTGTCCCTTAACCTAACCCATATTGTCCCTTAACCTAACCCATATTGTCCCTTAACCTAACCCATATTGTCCCTTAACCTAACCCATATTGTCCCTTAACCTAACCTATATTGTCCCTTAACCTAACCCATATTGTCCCTTAACCTAACCCATATTGTACCGTAACCTAACCTATATTGTACCTTAACCTAACCTATATTGGTACCTTAACCCAACACACGTTGGGCCTTAACCTGCTCTGTAATTGTCATACGACGCGTTAAATTAGTGTAGTGTTGCCTAACTGCAACCCCCGCAATATAGTTTGCTACTCGCACTGCCCGGTCCCCAGAGTATCGCTTCATGTTAAACACCTTGCAGCTATACACTGTAATGCGGATGGCAGCAGGACGTACATGCTCAATGCCCTTCGCAGTTGTTCATTGGCATTCGCATGGCGAAGCACAGCCTACGTTGTGGTACGGCTTGTGTCAACTGTCCGCTGATGTTGTACGTCCAAATCACACACTGTACTGCACATTGGTCCTCATGTACTGAATGATACATCGTGGTACATGTGTGACCGTACCACGACTGCGCCAACAACGGCGAACCATACGGTCCAAATATTGTGCACTCAGCTACGTGTCGTCTCCTATAAGAGCTGGATTGAAGTATGGTATGCCGTGGATGGCGATCAGCATGAGCCGTCTGTTGATGTAGTGGCGCGTGTTGTCAGACGTAGTCGTCTCTTCTCACACACCGTGATAGCATGGTGCACTGCGTTCCACATCTGCGACATGCGACAGAGGCCGGTTGACAGTCGTTCGCGCAATGGACATCGCATACGTACGGGGGCCACCTTCCACGTGTTCGCGAAGCGTGCACATGTTGTTGCGTGTATGTGGGCAGACATAGTGTGTCGTGACACCTGACACAGGCATGCAACAATCGTTGAATTTGCAAATGGCGATGGACGTCTACGTTTGCTGGTGACGTTACGCAAATGAAGAACTGGTAAACCGTTGTGGTGCGGTTGTTCTCGCTAGAGGTGAATCAGTGATGGCGACGATCGGTTGAGCTACCAACCGGTTGTTTCAGCGATACCCACCATGCCCACGAACGTGAATGGCATGTGGGTGTGAAGCGATACGCGGCGGTGGCTGGGTGGGACCGTCCCCGGCCGGTGAGGGGGGGCCTCCCGGCGTGCTGGCCGCGCGGTGCGTGGGCGCACGCGCTACAGCCGGCTGGTGGGGGCGGCCAGTGGCAGGCGCGCCGGCCGACGGAGGCGGCAGGCGGCGCAGCTGCGCGCCGGCGCACCCTGCACGCGGCGCCGTGCGGCCAAAGTAGGTCCTCGCGGGCCCGGTGCGAAGCGCGGTGGACATCTGCAGT
>NW_026047916.1:12500-15000 GCF_023864345.2 Schistocerca serialis cubense
CCCATATTGTCCCTTAACCTAACCTATATTGTCCCTTAACCTAACCTATATTGTCCCTTAACCTAACACCATATTGTCCCTTAACCTAACCTATATTGTCCCTTAACCTAACCTATATTGTCCCTTAACCTAACCTATATTGTCCCTTAACCTAACCTATATTGTCCCTTAACCTAACCTATATTGTCCCTTAACCTAACCTATATTGTCCCTTAACCTAACCTATATTGTCCCTTAACCTAACCCATATTGTCCCTTAACCTAACCGATATTGTCCCTTAACCTAACCTATATTGTCCCTTAACCTAACCTATATTGTCCCTTAACCTAACCTATATTGTCCCTTAACCTAACCTATATTGTCCCTTAACCTAACCTATATTGTCCCTTAACCTAACCTATATTGTCCCTTAACCTAACCTATATTGTCCCTTAACCTAACCTATATTGTCCCTTAACCTAACCTATATTGTCCCTTAACCTAACCTATATTGTCCCTTAACCTAACCTATATTGTCCCTTAACCTAACCTATATTGTCCCTTAACCTAACCCATATTGTCCCTTAACCTAACCCATATTGTCCCTTAACCTAACCCATATTGTCCCTTAACCTAACCCATATTGTCCCTTAACCTAACCTATATTGTCCCTTAACCTAACCCATATTGTCCCTTAACCTAACCCATATTGTACCGTAACCTAACCTATATTGTACCTTAACCTAACCTATATTGTACCTTAACCCAACACACGTTGGGCCTTAACCTGCTCTGTAATTGTCATACGACGCGTTAAATTAGTGTAGTGTTGCCTAACTGCAACCCCCGCAATATAGTTTGCTACTCGCACTGCCCGGTCCCCAGAGTATCGCTTCATGTTAAACACCTTGCAGCTTATACACTGTAATGCGGATGGCAGCAGGACGTACATGCTCAATGCCCTTCGCAGTTGTTCATTGGCATTCGCATGGCGAAGCACAGCCTACGTTGTGGTACGGCTTGTGTCAACTGTCCGCTGATGTTGTACGTCCAAATCACACACTGTACTGCACATTGGTCCTCATGTACTGAATGATACATCGTGGTACATGTGTGACCGTACCACGACTGCGCCAACAACGGCGAACCATACGGTCCAAATATTGTGCACTCAGCTACGTGTCGTCTCCCTATAAGAGCTGGATTGAAGTATGGTATGCCGTGGATGGCGATCAGCATGAGCCGTCTGTTGATGTAGTGGCGCGTGTTGTCAGACGTAGTCGTCTCTTCTCACACACCGTGATAGCATGGTGCACTGCGTTCCACATCTGCGACATGCGACAGAGGCCGGTTGACAGTCGTTCGCGCAATGGACATCGCATACGTACGGGGGCCACCTTCCACGTGTTCGCGAAGCGTGCACATGTTGTTGCGTGTATGTGGGCAGACATAGTGTGTCGTGACACCTGACACAGGCATGCAACAATCGTTGAATTTGCAAATGGCGATGGACGTCTACGTTTGCTGGTGACGTTACGCAAATGAAGAACTGGTAAACCGTTGTGGTGCGGTTGTTCTCGCTAGAGGTGAATCAGTGATGGCGACGATCGGTTGAGCTACCAACCGGTTGTTTCAGCGATACCCACCATGCCCACGAACGTGAATGGCATGTGGGTGTGAAGCGATACGCGGCGGTGGCTGGGTGGGACCGTCCCCGGCCGGTGAGGGGGGGCCTCCCGGCGTGCTGGCCGCGCGGTGCGTGGGCGCACGCGCTACAGCCGGCTGGTGGGGGCGGCCAGTGGCAGGCGCGCCGGCCGACGGAGGCGGCAGGCGGCGCAGCTGCGCGCCGGCGCACCCTGCACGCGGCGCCGTGCGGCCAAAGTAGGTCCTCGCGGGCCCGGTGCGAAGCGCGGTGGACATCTGCAGTGTGCTGGTCCGATTGAGGACTGTGTGCGCTGAGGATGCGCCGCCGCCCGGCGCTCGGCGCCGCGACGCCGTCTGCTGCTCGGTCGCCTCTGCGGTTCTCGCAGGTGGATTGTATCGCAGCTGTGCGGACGTGTTGGCGCGTGCGCTGTGCTGGGAGAGTTCGCTTCGGCACCCAAGTGGGGCTTTTGTCCTTCTGTGGCGCTGGCGTTGGAGCTGCCGGCCACCGTAGGTGGCGCGTGTTGTCTCCCGCCGGCAATGCCACGACAGCACGCTCCCGGGCCTCTGTCGGCAGCGGCAAGCTCAGTTGGGAGCACGGGTGGTCGCACCTAAAGCGTCTACTCGCCAAACTCCGGGCGATTGCGCCTCTCTCGAACCCGACCAAGTACTTAGGACGGCGCTGCGCGCCGCCGGGACCTGAGAGGGTTTCGAGGTGTATTGTGCAGGGGAGCTCAGCCTCCTCCTGTTTGCAGAATAATTGAGCGGACGCTTGCGTGTTCGCGCGGGCCCCCGGGACACACTCCCGGGCGGCCGGCTGCTCAGCTCTAGTTGACGCAGCTCCCTGGTTGATCCTGCCAGTAGTCATATGCTTGTCTC
>NW_026047916.1:22500-27500 GCF_023864345.2 Schistocerca serialis cubense
ATCTATGAAAATACGGCGAAACCACATGCAATACCTCCATCTATGCGAATCTGACAACACTACGTCCGCCATGTCGAGCGCACCGCAAAACATACCGCCATCTGTAGGTCTCCCGCAACATGACCTCCTGCAACGACGATACCGTCATCTATGAGACGCCAAGCCGACTAAGACAGCCATGGGCCCACAGTGCCCTTCTTTCGACCCCACCCACAAAGCCTGCATCCTCTGTCGACAACAGCACCCCAACGCCAGCGCCTCTGCCGCACGAAGTCGTGGACCGGCAATCACTCCACCTGCACCCGTCCGTGCCCCACCCCAACCGCCCAACTCGCAACTCCAGCGGATGAACGGCGGACTTTGCTCGCACTCGCAATGTGCAATCCACCCCTATAACGTGCGTTTCATGAAGAGTTATGTCCAATATGCGACATTCCCGCTGTCCATATACATGAGCTGCGAGCTGTACCACGTACGAGCTACAGACGCGATCGCGTTGCTCTCTGTACGAATGCAGATGCTCAGCGGCAGCTAGGAGGCGCTCCATCCATGTCGGTACCGGTGAGCGTTGCACTCGCAGTCGCAAAAACGTACGGCAAGTATATTACTCGGAAGAGTCAATGACAGTCCAAGCCCCCCCTGCGTGGGAAGAGTCTTTCTAGGCCATGACCCACCAGAAGGGCGCAGCGTCCCCCACCCCAGACATGTGACGTCACACTATCGGTATTGACGACTAGACTGATTCCTTATAATCATTTGCCATACACCGGTGGAAGCTGCCGAGACGAGTAACTACATGGCGGCCTCGCCGTGTCACTAATGTACAGAGATACAACAGTTTCGACTGGAACCGGATGAAACGTATACACGGCGCTGATTAGTAATAGATAGAGCCATCAAAATACAGATAATGTATACAACTGTCCGTATACATGCTGAAAGACTCTGCTCACAATCACAACCACACGTCAGCCAGACACTCTTATCACGCACTACTCTCTGCCTGTAACAGGCACAGAGACAATATGTAAGCACCAGCATGGAACAACACCCAGTGCATCCTCTCCGCCACATTAGACAATCCACACTATCATAACCAGACCGGGAGGTCCACTCACAAAACAGAATATCCCACCCTTCCGACAACCACCATTGCTCAGCTAAGCCACCAACACCCACACACGTCCTACACAGGGGTACACCCAACATCACAATACTGCCTCCTGTCACAGCACACAAACAATGGCAGGAATGAAAGACACAGGTCTGCCACAAGCATGGAATCAGAGCGCCGCCTGTCATGAGCCAAAGGTGCATCCTGACGTGGCAAATCAGATGATGCCGCAGGCATCCACTTACTATAATCACAATCAACAAACCGGCCGCCGCCGCCGCCGCCCCCCCCCCCCCCCCCCCCCCAATACACCTTTCCTTACAACAATGTGTACCTTAACCTAACCCATATTGCGCCTTAACCTAACCCATATTGCGCCTTAACCTAACCCATATTGCGCCTTAACCTAACCCATATTGCGCCTTAACCTAACCCATATTGCGCCTTAACCTAACCCATATTGCGCCTTAACCTAACCCATATTGCGCCTTAACCTAACCCATATTGCGCCTTAACCTAACCCATATTGCGCCTTAACCTAACCCATATTGCGCCTTAACCTAACCCATATTGCGCCTTAACCTAACCCATATTGCGCCTTAACCTAACCCATATTGCGCCTTAACCTAACCCATATTGCGCCTTAACCTAACCCATATTGCGCCTTAACCTAACCTATATTGTCCCTTAACCTAACCCATATTGTCGCTTAACCTAACCTATATTGCGCCTTAACCTAACCCATATTGCGCCTTAACCTAACCCATATTGTCCCTTAACCTAACCCATATTGTCCCTTAACCTAACCTATATTGTCCCTTAACCTAACCTATATTGTCCCTTAACCTAACCCATATTGTCCCTTAACCTAACCTATATTGTCCCTTAACCTAACCTATATTGTCCCTTAACCTAACCTATATTGTCCCTTAACCTAACCTATATTGTCCCTTAACCTAACCTATATTGTCCCTTAACCTAACCTATATTGTCCCTTAACCTAACCTATATTGTCCCTTAACCTAACCCATATTGTCCCTTAACCTAACCGATATTGTCCCTTAACCTAACCTATATTGTCCCTTAACCTAACCTATATTGTCCCTTAACCTAACCTATATTGTCCCTTAACCTAACCTATATTGTCCCTTAACCTAACCTATATTGTCCCTTAACCTAACCTATATTGTCCCTTAACCTAACCTATATTGTCCCTTAACCTAACCTATATTGTCCCTTAACCTAACCTATATTGTCCCTTAACCTAACCTATATTGTCCCTTAACCTAACCTATATTGTCCCTTAACCTAACCTATATTGTCCCTTAACCTAACCCATATTGTCCCTTAACCTAACCCATATTGTCCCTTAACCTAACCCATATTGTCCCTTAACCTAACCCATATTGTCCCTTAACCTAACCTATATTGTCCCTTAACCTAACCCATATTGTCCCTTAACCTAACCCATATTGTACCGTAACCTAACCTATATTGTACCTTAACCTAACCTATATTGTACCTTAACCCAACACACGTTGGGCCTTAACCTGCTCTGTAATTGTCATACGACGCGTTAAATTAGTGTAGTGTTGCCTAACTGCAACCCCCGCAATATAGTTTGCTACTCGCACTGCCCGGTCCCCAGAGTATCGCTTCATGTTAAACACCTTGCAGCTATACACTGTAATGCGGATGGCAGCAGGACGTACATGCTCAATGCCCTTCGCAGTTGTTCATTGGCATTCGCATGGCGAAGCACAGCCTACGTTGTGGTACGGCTTGTGTCAACTGTCCGCTGATGTTGTACGTCCAAATCACACACTGTACTGCACATTGGTCCTCATGTACTGAATGATACATCGTGGTACATGTGTGACCGTACCACGACTGCGCCAACAACGGCGAACCATACGGTCCAAATATTGTGCACTCAGCTACGTGTCGTCTCCCTATAAGAGCTGGATTGAAGTATGGTATGCCGTGGATGGCGATCAGCATGAGCCGTCTGTTGATGTAGTGGCGCGTGTTGTCAGACGTAGTCGTCTCTTCTCACACACCGTGATAGCATGGTGCACTGCGTTCCACATCTGCGACATGCGACAGAGGCCGGTTGACAGTCGTTCGCGCAATGGACATCGCATACGTACGGGGGCCACCTTCCACGTGTTCGCGAAGCGTGCACATGTTGTTGCGTGTATGTGGGCAGACATAGTGTGTCGTGACACCTGACACAGGCATGCAACAATCGTTGAATTTGCAAATGGCGATGGACGTCTACGTTTGCTGGTGACGTTACGCAAATGAAGAACTGGTAAACCGTTGTGGTGCGGTTGTTCTCGCTAGAGGTGAATCAGTGATGGCGACGATCGGTTGAGCTACCAACCGGTTGTTTCAGCGATACCCACCATGCCCACGAACGTGAATGGCATGTGGGTGTGAAGCGATACGCGGCGGTGGCTGGGTGGGACCGTCCCCGGCCGGTGAGGGGGGGCCTCCCGGCGTGCTGGCCGCGCGGTGCGTGGGCGCACGCGCTACAGCCGGCTGGTGGGGGCGGCCAGTGGCAGGCGCGCCGGCCGACGGAGGCGGCAGGCGGCGCAGCTGCGCGCCGGCGCACCCTGCACGCGGCGCCGTGCGGCCAAAGTAGGTCCTCGCGGGCCCGGTGCGAAGCGCGGTGGACATCTGCAGTGTGCTGGTCCGATTGAGGACTGTGTGCGCTGAGGATGCGCCGCCGCCCGGCGCTCGGCGCCGCGACGCCGTCTGCTGCTCGGTCGCCTCTGCGGTTCTCGCAGGTGGATTGTATCGCAGCTG
Source organism: Schistocerca serialis cubense (assembly GCF_023864345.2). NCBI lineage: Eukaryota > Metazoa > Arthropoda > Insecta > Orthoptera > Acrididae > Schistocerca > Schistocerca serialis. The sequence goes on from NW_026047916.1 coordinate 26,426, forward strand.
TGCGGACGTGTTGGCGCGTGCGCTGTGCTGGGAGAGTTCGCTTCGGCACCCAAGTGGGGCTTTTGTCCTTCTGTGGCGCTGGCGTTGGAGCTGCCGGCCACCGTAGGTGGCGCGTGTTGTCTCCCGCCGGCAATGCCACGACAGCACGCTCCCGGGCCTCTGTCGGCAGCGGCAAGCTCAGTTGGGAGCACGGGTGGTCGCACCTAAAGCGTCTACTCGCCAAACTCCGGGCGATTGCGCCCCTCTCGAACCCGACCAAGTACTTAGGACGGCGCTGCGCGCCGCCGGGACCTGAGAGGGTTTCGAGGTGTATTGTGCAGGGGAGCTCAGCCTCCTCCTGTTTGCAGAATAATTGAGCGGACGCTTGCGTGTTCGCGCGGGCCCCCGGGACACACTCCCGGGCGGCCGGCTGCTCAGCTCTAGTTGACGCAGCTCCCTGGTTGATCCTGCCAGTAGTCATATGCTTGTCTCAAAGATTAAGCCATGCATGTCTCAGTACAAGCCGCATTAAGGTGAAACCGCGAATGGCTCATTAAATCAGTTATGGTTCCTTAGATCGTACCCACGTTACTTGGATAACTGTGGTAATTCTAGAGCTAATACATGCAAACAGAGTCCCGACCAGAGATGGAAGGGACGCTTTTATTAGATCAAAACCAATCGGTCGGCTCGTCCGGTCCGTTTGCCTTGGTGACTCTGAATAACTTTGGGCTGATCGCACGGTCCTCGTACCGGCGACGCATCTTTCAAATGTCTGCCTTATCAACTGTCGATGGTAGGTTCTGCGCCTACCATGGTTGTAACGGGTAACGGGGAATCAGGGTTCGATTCCGGAGAGGGAGCCTGAGAAACGGCTACCACATCCAAGGAAGGCAGCAGGCGCGCAAATTACCCACTCCCGGCACGGGGAGGTAGTGACGAAAAATAACGATACGGGACTCATCCGAGGCCCCGTAATCGGAATGAGTACACTTTAAATCCTTTAACGAGTATCTATTGGAGGGCAAGTCTGGTGCCAGCAGCCGCGGTAATTCCAGCTCCAATAGCGTATATTAAAGTTGTTGCGGTTAAAAAG